>NC_059364.1:3927500-3942500 GCF_019703515.2 Myxocyprinus asiaticus | reverse complement strand
AGGCTTCACGGCAACCACACTCAACTCACCACGCGCCTCACCGAGAACGAACCACATTTTAGCGACCATGAGGAGGTTACCCCATGTGACTCTACCCTCCCTAGCAACCAGGCCACTTTGGTTGCTTAGGAGACCTGGCTGGAGTCACTCAGCACGCCCTGGGATTCGAACTAGCGAACTCCAGGGGTGGTAGCCAGCGTCTAATTTTATTTAGTATTATTATAATTTTGCTTAGACCAAATTCTAAACTGTGCTTTATTTTGTTTTTTGGTTTGTTTAGTTTTGGTTTGGTTTTAGTTTGTTTTGTTTGTTTGGTTTCTGTTTTTGTTCTTGTTGTTAAAATGTATCATTACATTTTTATTTATTTAGTTTTATATTAATTTTAAGCAGACCAGATTCAAACCTGCGTCTCCAACGCAGTTATTCTTATGTTGCGAGCGTGTGCCCTATCCACTGTGTAATGGGTTTGTAAACTCTAAAGAAAGATTTTCACGTCTGTGTTTTAGGCTTTGGGGAGGAAGCGTTGCTTTAACACAAACAGGCAGTTCTGGTGCCGTCTGACATGTCTGATCACTCCAGTTTTCTGAGAGTTATGATTCATCACGCACTGCTTATGACTTATTTATTAATTTTACTGTTTCCATGGCACTCCTTTCAACCTTTCAGTTGCTCACTCATTTTGCTTTAGCACTTAGCCAGTTGCCTCTCTGTGTCTTCATGTTTGTGGATTCTCATTTTTGGAAGGACGTGTTCTCCTTTTGATCTTCGATCAAACTCATTACTGCTGCCGCTTTAACACTTACATTTAACAAAAAATATTTTCCAAAATAGAGTTTGTTCCTAATATTTACATGGATCTCAAAGTAGCTTTTTTATGCCCAAGTATGTAACATGTTTCTAAAAAATTTTAAATGTTTGCTTTGACCACTGACAATCTCCTCCTGGTTGTTTTTGACCTATTTCATCTCTAAAAACACTAGTAAAAGCTCCATCCTCTCCAGACAGAGAGAGAGAGCTGCCCCACCCCTCACCCACCCCAGACTGGCATGTGTGCCGTCAGTCTAAGAGTGGCGTGCGGATGATGCGAGCGAGAGTGATGCCAGTTGATGGCTTAACTGGACTACTCTTATTCAATCCGCTGTCTAATCCTCCCCCCTAATTGAACTGACAAGCATGGTTGTCATGGTGACATCGGGGGCATGGATTTCAGCGTGCTGTGACTAGATGGTAGGGGTTTGCTAATTCGCTCAACGGCAATGACCTGTTTTCTGCTTTAATGCCATGGCTAGAGCGCATCTGCCCATTCTACAGAAATATATTTGTGCCATTTGACTTGACAATGTGCCATATAACCATTGGCACACATTAAGGATTATATGATGTGGTTGCTGTTGAACAATCCAACAGTCCTTAAAGCAAGAGCATCCACACAAATACGATCCAAACCAAAGAGATTTCAATAAAAAAAAATAAAAAAAAGCTTTATAGCAGGGCCGGTACTAGGATGCGATCTTTGGGGGGTTCTCTTTTTGTCTGACCGGGAAGGTCCCCCTTGGTCATTTCGCCATCCAACTGGCGGGGCACAAGAAAAAAATCTACGGGGGCAATGTCCCAGCCCCGCCTTTGACCCAGCTATACTTTATAGTGCTGCGAATCAGTAGGTACCTGGGGATACAATATTATATGGATATCTGTGTCTTGATACGATAATATTGTGATTTTTATTTTATTTTTTGGTTTAGTGTATTGTGAATTTAAACTGTCATATATTGCGATCTTTTACACACTTGTTTCGCATTTAATTTCATTGGACTTTGGTGCTTTGCGCAACAATTGCTAAACGTTCTGCTATACTACATCAAACATAATAGCTTGGTTCCAGCGTGTTTAATATGACAAACACCCTTGCAGTCAGTGTGTACAGACGTCTTACAAAGCAAACAAGATAAAGACTTGTATCCTGAGCTTGTTCATTTTGGTTAAATAGAAATAATTGAGCATTCGTTGATCTAAAGTCGCACTATATTTTGTCTTGCTCCGAATGATGATGATCAATGCCCTTTTTCCCCCAAACTATTGATGTGAAAAATGTAAATACAAATATTGGTTATTGGTGCTAGAATATTTATAAAGTATTGCGAGTTAAAATAGTCTAATGATTCTCTAATGCTTGATATGGCATGCCCTCTGAACTGTTTAAATGCAAATAACTGGCAGCTGGCAGGGATGCTCTCCTGCACGGCACCTTATAGGTAATAGGTTGCCTAAGCAACACTGTCACCTCTGGTTCCATGGTAATGAATGAGCAGAGACATAGTGCCTTGCGGATGGGGTTTTTTCTCAGTAGGCTCTAAGCAGCCCATTCGCTTCTAAGCCAGTGGCCATTGGCGGTTTCTTGCGGCTGGTTGCCGTACTGGTTGATGGCTAATTAGCAGCTGCGTGTGATCCTTAAGGAGATGGGCGGTGATGAGAATCAGACCGGGTCATCTCAATCGCTCTCAAGAAACCTCAACAACCCTCAGACACAAGAGCCTCTCCTTCAGTTGCGATTGCAGAAGGACTGCAGTGAGTGGTAGAAAGAGGCAGTTTTCTCAGAGAGAGAGTTTTTTTTTTTTTTTTTTTTTTTTTTTTGAAAAACAGAGATTATCGGAAGGTATTAGGCAGACTTGATTCTATAAAGAAATTCGAGTAAGAAGTTGGCTCAGAACTCGCCCTCTGGAAAAAATTGGTGTAAGGAAAAAAGGTCGTAAGCCAGCTTGAAGGGGCAAATGCTCTATTAAAGTGTGGCACTAGTTTGAATCATTCTTTTCACCAATTTATGTTTTTTTCCCCCCATTATGTTCAAACGTTTGTCAGCGGATCCCATCGCAATCATACATTTTGTTTGAACTTCAAAATTCTCAATGTATGGCACGAGTTTGTTCTTTTCACCAATTTGAGTTTCATTGACTTTTTTTCAACATATTGGCCTTTTTCCACAAATATAATTTTACTTGAATTTTTCTGTAGACGTAAACATTACCAAGCCAAGATGATTTTTTTCGTACTTCAAACTATCTATTGTGTTGTATGAGTTCAATTCATTATTTTCACCAATTTATTGTTTTGTTCCCCATTACGTTCAAATGATTGTCAACAAATTAACACTTTTCTTCGCAATCGTAAATTTTGCATCCACAAAAATGCGAACCAAAATCATCTTCACAGTCATAATTCTAATATCACTCAAGATTCATTCTTTTTACTAATTCTGAGTTACGTTATTGTTTTCCTTTCTCATTACGTCAACAGATTAACCCTATTTTCACTATCGTCATTTTCCCATTCACACACGCGAACCAAACCAGATGGATTCTGATTTCAACATGCTTCATATGGGCAGGAATCAGCAATGACATGGGGTTATGATATTATATTAATATATATTATATGTGATTCGTGATAAAATAATATTGCAATCCTATATGTAGACGTTAATATTAAAATATTAAATATAAAAATGCCAAAGTAATTTTTGTTCATACTACAAATTATCTTGCAACGTGTTGTATGAGTTTGATTAGAGGTCGACTGATAGTGGATTTTGCGGATATGACAACTAAGGTGGTGGAAAAGGCTGATAAGAGATTAATCGGCCGATAGTTTTTAAAATCGATGTTAAAAATGTTCTTAATCTTTATGACAGGCACAGAAGTAGAGGCTGGCAAGAGTCCAAAATGTATAAAATCCCAGATGCAGATTATTGTTCCCAACCCCTAGAAAACTAGAAAGCATTTATGATTTGGTGAATAACGTGGCACTTAACTGTAAACAAGCTCAAAACACACAAGGGGCTCCATTATAATGCTCTTTATTTAAGTATTGACCAAAATTTAGCTTTTCATAGCCTATATAATCACCAAAAGAAAAGTTTTGTATATATAAAATATATTTCACCAGATGAGGTTTAATGAGGAATAAGGTTTATTATAATTCACAAGATATGAAGTTGGAGACACTATGTATGTGCTGACAGGGCACGTTTCCATATGGACTCATTTTTTTTTTTTGTTGCATGCCCTCGCTTCAGTTTAGAATACTTGATTATCTAATCAAAATACTGATGACCACAGAGGAACATGGAGGAATTAAAAAAAAAAAAAATCTATCGGCAACTATTGGCATAGATTTTTGTCGATAATGACAGTTCCAAAAAGCAACTATTGGCACAGAATAATCAGTCTACCTCTTTGATCAACTGTACCAGTGGTTGAAGTTAATTTGTCCAGTTCTCTTCACAAATTCTCAGGGCTACATGACATTATTTTCCATATTATGTTCCAATGATTGCTACCAGATATTAACCACCTTCTTCGAAATCTGTATTTTTGTTCGCAAGTTGTATTTCTCACTCTCTTTCCCTTCCGTTTGCTTCTCCCTTCAGAAGACGTCCCTGATTTAATGGGTCCAATCATCGGGATGTCGCCGGATAAGAAAGCAGAATCCCCAGGCATGCTAGGGGAACGGGCGGGCCGGCGTGGAGTTTGTGGGACGCTACCTGAAGCAGAGTGTGCCGCCAGCCCCCTGGCCACCAGCCTGGACCATACCTCCAGCTCAGGAGACGAAGAACTTACCAACCTCAACTGGCTCCACGAGAACCTTCTCCAGAACTTCACGCTGGGAGGCAACGAGACCCAGTCCAGCTCCAGTCCACTCTTTGACATTGAAGGCAACCATGGGAACTCAGTCATATCCTCGGCAGCTTCTAATGGAGATTCTGTCAAGTCGAAACCACCTTTCTCCTTCTCCCTGCTCATATACATGGCCATTGAACAGTCCCCAAGCAAGTCTCTGCCAGTGAAGGACATTTACGGTTGGATTCTGGAGCACTTTCCATACTTCTCTAGCGCCCCCACTGGCTGGAAGAACTCGGTGCGGCACAATCTGTCCCTCAACAAGTGCTTCCGCAAGGTGGAAAGGAGCCTGGGGAAGGTGAGCATCGTTTATTCAATCCAGATGCTGGTACTCTTCCAAGTTGTTGTCATACCTGCAAACTAGTTGCCTTTCAGGGAAATTTACCGTTTTGAATCCAAAATAGGTCATTTACGTGATTCTCGCAGATCCGATAATTTTTTTTTTGGGTTGGTGGGGGTGGGCGGTGAAGTAGCCTATACATCCATGTGAACAATTTGTTAAACTTCAGTGTTAGGTGATCAAGCATTTTGTTCGGCTGATCGCATCCGCGATAAGAGCAGCACAAGCATAGCTAGACACGCGCACACCACCGCCTAAGGGTTTGACAGATGTGGGGCATTTCTCTGAAGGTCGACAGGCAACAAGGTCTAATCGCGCTTCCAAACCAGGGGTAAGGTATCCTTACTGTTGCAGTATGGTACAAAACTGATTTTCTAACTGTATTTGTTGCTTTATATACTCCACAGAATTCGTTAATACAGAACATGACTTTAACATGTTGTAAAATTGCCACAGTGTTTGGCTATTAGTAACGCACAAATTTGCTTTATGATGTCTGTTTGAATATGTTCTTTACTGTCATTTGTTGATTTAAAAAAAAAAAAAAAAAAAAAGATTGATTAATATCAATCACATGGCTTTGCTTTTCTAAGACTGTCCCTTTTACTTGCATCCTTGCGTCCTGTCGGCTCCCTGTTAGGATATGGGGAAAATATGCGAGGAAAAGATGCAAGGAAAAGATACGAGGACGGAAGAATCCAAGTGAAACGTATTTGTAAAATAAAATGTCCCGCTTATTTAAGCGTCATTTCAGAGTGTTGCCTTTTGCGCAGCTGCATTCCCTCGGGACGCTTGCTGTTATGTTGTTCAAATTTGATTTATTGATATATTAAAAATAAATCCTAATAATTCAAGATGCACTCTCAAAGTATGTGACAGTTACAGTTAAAACAGCGGTGAAACATGAATTCGAACTATTGTGTCAGATGTGAAGGGAAAGGAGAATTTACGCGTGCGTCAGGTGCTTTGACACAAAAGATCTCCACAACAAATCTACCAGTGCGTTCTCTCACAAACCTCCTCATAAAGGTTCCTCTGTCCTCATTTAAGTAGTTTTTCATATAAACATGCGCTAGATAAATGTCTTTTTGCCACGTTTGCCTTGTTTTTAGACGCTGAAAAAGAACTTCAACTGTTACAACCTGCGTTCTGCCTTATTCATTGCGCTGCATCTTGCTTTTTTTAGTGCAAGAACGCATTTTGCCTGAACCAGGGTCAGAAATTAACAGGGGTTTTGGGCAAAAATGCCACTGAAGGTGACAAAAAGGACCCCGAAATTAAAAATGTGGGAGGAAAAAAAAAAGGGCCACTTATGATTTCTTATTTGTAACATCGGATATATTTATTTTTCTATTCTAGACCTAATGTATACGTATCACATGAAATTATTTGATGTTCATTTAAATTATAGGTTACCGCCTATCTGGTTATTCAGGTTGAACATGTTTTTTAAGGAATTGTTTCATTTGAAGTATTTGAAATAACACAGTGATGTCATATTGTCATATTTTGTATGGCTATATAAAATATGCCCTGACAATGCCCTAATAATGGTAAAAAAAAATTAAATAAAAAAAGGATGTGCCTAAAAACAACTCAGTGGGGCAAATGTTGCCCCTTAATAGAAAAGTTAATTTCTGACACTAGTCTAAATAGCCTCTTTTAAAAATGATTTAGCCAATAGTTACATAAATGCTATACACACTCAAGAAAATAATGATAATAAAAAAATGTTTCTATCAAAGCCACCAGAATTGAATGCTTTGGTGTTGTTTTGCCCCCCAAAAAAATCTCAAAATAAGGGTACACTTTATTACTTGGTCATATTTATTATGTCACATTATTATGGAACGAATTTTGGCAAAGGAAAATATTTTTTAATATAATAGAATAACAAAGAATCAAATATATTGATAGATGCACAAAAATGACATTTGCAATCTTTTACATGTTACTTTTAGCACTTTAACCCCCCCATCCCCCCCCGCCCCCATTTTTTTAAAATTGCATTTGAAATTTAAACAAAAAACTATAGGCCGATAACGATACTGATATCAACTAACTGTATTTTGTCATCAGATCACATGTTGCTTAGGAATGCTTAAAAATTATAAAGAGCTACAAAAGCGGCCTGAGAAGCTCAGCGAGTATTGACGCTGACTATCAACCCTGGAGTTGCGAGTTCAAATCCAGGGTGTGCTAAGTGACTCCAGCCAGGTCTCCTTAGCAACCAGATTGGCCTGGTTGCTAGGGAGGGTAGAGTCACATGGGGTAAACTCCTCGTGGTCATGATTAGTGGTTCTTGCTCTCAATGGGGTGCGTGGTAAGTTGTGCGTGGATCGTGGAGAGTAGCATGAGCCTCCATATGCTGTGAGTCTCCGGCGTCATGCACAATGAGCCACGTGATAAGATGCGCGGATTGACGGTCTCAGAAGCGGAGGCAACTGAGACTTGTCCTCCACCACCCGGATTGAGGTGAGTAACCGCGCCACCACAAGGACCTACTAAGTAGTGGGAATTGGGCATTCCAAATTGGGGAGAAAAGGGGATAAAAAATCAAATTAAAAAATGAATAGTTTCCATTGAACATTGGATCTGTTGAACATATGACAGGCCAAACTTTTAAAGAGAGCTACAATGAAAGATACATACAGGATAAAAAAGATAACAAAAAATGACTACATATGATTAATATGAAAAAAGGTTACTTTGTACATCTAAAAAATGTTTGCACTTATGTTTTTGCAGTTTAAATGCAGCCTTTTAAGGTTTATTAATCACATAAAGTCATATTGCAATTTCAATCTTTATTCGATCAATCATGCAGCATTAATGGATATACCGATATCTCAGAGGTCAAAGTCTGCTGGTTTCAAAGCATTTTGGATGGTTTCCCTCATCATGTAGCCTATAGGAAAGTGCCGCTTCCACAACTGTCATGTCCATTTATGACGTTATTTTCACATAAATGTGAGAACGAGAAAAAATAACAATTATTACATGTTCTTAGGAGTGCCAACCTTTCTACATATTGTGGCTATTTTTAGTTCTGTTTTTAAAAAGTGTGCTACTAATTAATAAATAGAATAGAAATAAATAGAAATAAACCATCGGTTTTTCATATCAGAGTTTTCATGCTTATTACCGATATGCCGATGGTTTTAATTTGGTCAATAATTGTCTGATAAATATCGGCAGCTGATACATCGGTGCATCCCTAGTTTTTTCTATGTAAACATGCGGCATGTGTGCTGTTTTCTTGCTGTCTAGCGCATGAATGCCTCGTTTATAACACATCCGTCATTTGCCGAATTTTGAAAACATTGATGGATAATTCATCAACAAACAACTTTTAAACCATCTTTATGTGGTATATGTGCTCTGAAAGGTCTCAGCCATGGGAGAAAACAACACCTTTAATGCAAAAATATTAACGTGCCACTTCTAAAAGTATTTTGCATATGAGTTTATGCGTTATAGAGTTCTTATTAGTTCTTATCGTGCTGTATTAGTTAATCAGTAATTAATTAGCTGTCCAACGTCACTTGTACCAGTGTGCCAAGGACAAATTTTACGTGCAAATGTGTATCAAATGCTTGCGCTGTAGAGCCCTGCTTGTGGGACTTAAACCGACAACATTTCGGTTACTTCTTTAGATTATTAAACCACTAGCTACACCATTCATCCTTGACGTTCTTCAGCATACAAAGGCTTAGATGTGGTGTTGACCTTGTCAAGGTCATGTGACCATACAGTACAGAGGTTCTAGCAAGCATAAGTGTGTTGTGTCAAACGTCACTCTCCCTCCCTGAGAGCAAGTCAACACACTCAGATAGAAGCTTATCTCAGCCTCGCAATCTACCGCACACACATTCAGACACTTGTGGAGGAGACAGTGAATGAAAAGTGGCATTCAACTGATCACAAAGTATAGTCAGGACATTATTGATGTAAAAAAGCAGCACCAACACTATTTGAAAATTTCCAGCAGCCATCACTCCAACACCTTATCCTTGAGTTATCATGCTAAATTGATCATTTGGTTCTAGAAAATCACTTGCCATTATATCAAACACAGCTGAAAGATATTTGGTTCGTTAAATGAAGCTTAACATTGTCTTTGTCTTTGTGTTTGTTTTTGAGTTGCCACAGTATGAAATAGACTAGCATGTCTTAAGGTCAATATTAGGTCAAAAATGGCAAAAAAGAAACAGCTTTCTCTAGAAACTCGTCAGTCAATCATTGTTTTGAGGAATGAAGGCTATACAATGCTTGAAATTGCCAAAAAACTGAAGATTTCATACAAATGTGTACACTACAGTCTTCAAAGACAAAGGACAACTGGCTCTAACAAGGACAGAAAGAGATGTGGAAGACCAGATGTACAACTAAACAAGAGGATAAGTACATCAGAGTCTCTAGTTTGAGAAATAGACGCCTCACATGTCCTCAGCTGACAGCTTCATTGAATTCTGCCCGCTCAACACCAGTTTCATGTACAACAGTAAAGAGAAGACTCAGGGGTGCAGGTCTTATGGGAAGAATTGCAATCATTGTAATAGTAATTTTTCACGTTATTAATGGCCTGAATATACATTGTGATCAGCTGAATGCCACTTTGGTGAATTAAAGTACCAATTTCTTTCCATAAGAGCAAAATCTGAACATTATTCCAAACTTTTGGCCGCCAGTGTATGTATACATATGTATTTCTTTCTCTCCAAACGGTAGCGTTCTGGTTAACCAAGTGGACAAACGTTTCAACGAAAAGCATGCTTGAGATCATAAATCTGTTATGTACGCACACTGTTGGCCATTGGTAGTAGACACATTTTAGTGAGTGTTAATGTTTTAACAAGACTTTACTTTCTAGAAGTCCACAGTGCTAAAAGTGCCCAAATTTGAAGAAACACCCATATGTCATAGAGAAAGGATGGACAGTACAGGGATGGGTATGCGACCAAGAAATGTTGCAAGCTGGATTTGAACTCATGTTGTCCACACGAGCACCATAGCTCACTGTTTCTAAACCACTAATCCAAATCACTTTTCCACCGTTTCTGCTTTGTGTCCTTCTGCCTCTGTGTCATGTATGGTCAGTGTAATGTGTTCAGCCGCTCAGCTGTAATGTTGAGCTGTATTTACTGACTGCAGTGAGAGCGAAAGTGTGTAAGAAAGCGGCAGTGAAGTGATCTTCTCTGGACCTATGAGAGGTCATCAGTGAGAGCTCATTCGTCAGACAGACACAGAAAGAGAGAAATGGTTTCACATGACACTGCCTGCTTTCTGTTGCCATGACAATGTTTCCTCCTTCCTGTTTATGAGCCGCCTGGTAATCTGAGTCAAGGTTGTAGCCACCCTCCTCCTACCTAGTTCTCAATGTCTCTCTCTCGCTCTCTCTTTGACATTGTGAAATGATTTTCATGAAATATGTATATATGTATCACTAGTATTGTGTCATCTTTCCTACTCGTATCACTCTGCGATCTCTACAAGTAAGCTTATTAAATAATTTCAACTCATCAATATTTCATGTCCATTTATTTATTATTTGGCAGGTAGACATCTTGTAAAATGATGGATAATGAGCAGATGGTCGTTATATAAAAAATAAACACCAACAGAACTCCGACGCAAACCGAAGGTGCAAATCAGCTGTTCAGACATTTTTTTTTCTTCTCACATAATTTCAACTCATATCAATGTTTCATGTCCATTTATTTATTTATATGGCAAGTAGTCTTGTAATAAGCTGGATAATGAGCAGTCGGACAGTCATTTTCGCAAAATAAACACCAACAGAAATCCAACGCAAACCGAAGGTGGATATCAGCTGTTCAGCGATTCCTTCTCACATAATAACAATTTCAGCTCATATCAATGTTTCATATGCATTTATTTATATGGCAAGTAGTCTTGTAATAAGCTGAATAATGAGCAGTCGGACAGTCATTTTCGCAAAATAAACCAACGGACATCCAACGCAAACTGAAGGTGGATTTCAGCGAGTTTCTTTCTTCTCACATTATAACATTATTTCAGCGCAAATCAATATTTCATATCCATTTATTTGATTAGTAGCTGTGTAATAAGCTACTCTGCTTTGCGTTGGGTCCTGATCACCGTTTCGGAGTTTATTTGGCTATAACAACCGGCTGACTGTACATTTATCCCTTTCTTTCAACACTCTTGACTCCCAACAAAATCCATCCACTTACACCGATTCAGTGCTACAGTAATTAACTGATACAGTTATTATTACAACTCATGTATCATATCCTGTCATAAACATCCAAACTGCATCTTTTCTGCTGTTTACAACCAAACTCTGATGTTTATCGGCAGCTTTTAACCACCCATTGTAAACTCCCAGCAGGCTCTATATTGCCAATCACATGCTCAGCTGATCACATTAAGAAGCTTTTTAGCAGGTATAATCTCTCACCAGGCAGTGGTAAATGTGTCTACCTGCTTTGTCTTTTTTTTAATTTTTTTCTGTCCATTTGGAGTGAAATGGGTCGATACGTATATACAAATACACATATACAGATATCCTTCTTGTACACCTCCATTTTATAAAACCCCCAAACAGCGACGTAATGGCTGCGGCTTATACTGTATTTGCATTTTTTCATTTGCCGATTGTCCATTTATATTTTTCCACATTGGAAAAAAAAAACCTGGCTAAAGTGCTGTTATTTAGCAGCCATCTGGAAAAGTGAAGAGAATGTATTAAAACTTCAGATTACCATTTATTTACAAAGTTCTACACATCTCCCGCTAATTGTGTGTTGCAGTGTCAGACCACAAACAACTCACGGAAATGTGTTTAGACATTGTGATCATAATTTCTGATTTGAAAAGTCCTAAAGTAGCCTAATAAATACAGATTCTATCTCAAACATTACACTGAAAACAAAGTGGAATATGCAGTTCTGCTTGTGGATATTCATTTTACTTGCTACCTCAGCTTATTTTTAAATATTTGATGCCCCGCATCTGGCCAATTTTGGTAAATCCAGTGATTAATTCTTCTTCGGAGACTTCGTTATTCTATCAATTCGAACACGTTTTTGTTTCCAGGTGGACTGATTCACTCCAAAGACTGATCTAAATCCCAGAACTTAACTATGGGTGGTGTGGCCTAATGGTTTTGAGATCTGGGCTGGTAACCGAAAGGTTGTAGGTTTGAATCCTGCAAAGGAGGTGTTCATTGAACATTCACTGTTATTGTACCTTTGAGCAAGACACTTAAACCTCAGGTTACTAAAGTAGAACTGAATGTGTCATAAGTTTCCTGTTAGTCACTTTGGATAAAAGTGCTTGCTAAATGATAACTAAGGGGCCGTTCAGACCCAACGTGTTCCTGCACTTAAAAAGCTTGACGCAACGCAACAGATAGGACAGAACTCATGTGTCTCGAGACGCGTTTTAACTTGTAATGGCATTAAAAACAAGCGCCGTGCTGGACAAAAAGGTCAGAGACGTCTGTAACAGATAACGTCTCTTTCTCGAGGGAAGGGAGGCAGCGGGAACTGGATTAATAATCACAAGACTTTTAATAAAACACTGACGAAGACTTTGAACATAAACAATGACGCGCACACACAGCTTCGTGCGTCTCTCTCTCTCTCGAACTGGCATCTCTGGCTCCTCTTTATCCCTCTCCCGGCTGATTGGGATAATTCAGCGCCAGGCGTCCATCCTTACGGCCTGGCCATGCCCTCCTCGTCACAACGTCCATGTAGTGCATGTTTATATAGAAAAGCAACTTTTCAAAACACTTTTGATGTGAACAGCCCTGAGTGGTGCTCATGTCATCTAACTGTGTGGTTTTTATAGGTGAATGGAAAGGGTTCTTTGTGGTGTGTGGACCCAGAATACAGACCCAATCTGATTCAAGCCCTGAAGAAACAGCACTTCCCCACGGCCCACTCCTTCTGCACGCCCCCTGCCTCCCCACCCAGGTAAATACACACATTTACTACAGTATAAACTCACAAAGGTAAAAGGCACAATATAAGTGTAAATGACTAAGCAAAATAACTTTGTGTGTTTGACAGTGCCTTCTCACCCACGCGACACCTCTTCCTCCAGGGCTGCTCTCTGAAAGGTTAGACAGTTCTCTTTTTGTGATGTTGAATATCATCTTTGTCAAAATTGCAATTAGAAATCTAGTTATTCACAGAACAAAAAAAAATGCATGTTTGTAAGCTGAAAACTGATCATGTCTGGTTTTAGACTAAAAGACTAAAAGTGTCAATAGAGCTATTGAGGGCACTTCCTGTGAGTTTAGAAAACCAGCTTTACGCATCACATCCACATGACCGTTCATCACAGCTCGCGACTATCATTTGATATACTCAAGTGTTCCCATGGTTATGGAAAACCTGGAAATATTAGGGAATTTTAAAATTGTGATTTCCAGGCTTGAAAAGTCATGGATGTTAAATGCTTTTTCCTATCTATAACTTTATAACTTTAAGTAAGCCATTTGTCGGTTGACTTCCTGAAAAGGCTCAAAGCATTGTTCTTTTTGTTTGAGTGACATTTACACTTCGGGCTCAGCCAATGGCGTGAGATTGGGGCGGGGCTTCCAGTTTGACCCCCCAATGGAAGACAAGGCAGTGTTTGGAAAACCTGTCATCATTTTTGCAGTTTTGTTTGGTTATGCCAATGGCAAAAAAATTACACATTTCGACTTTAAAGGTAATGGAATTTTTATTTAATGAATATGTGTTTTTGTAGTTATTTTGTAGTTACACTTGGCTCTTTTATTTATTTGTTGACCCTCTTGTGGGTCTAAAAGGGGGCGCTATATTGCAAAAAAAATTTACACTTAAAATGCTGAAGTCCCCTTATACGTAAGTCAGGAATATGTGGTATCGTTTGAAACTATACTGATAATCACTTCTGCATTTGTTACTTAAAATAACAAAATAAGGCCTTAAAACATCCGCGTCGCAAATAAGCGCCATCTAGTGGTTATGTGGTAGAAATATTAATATGAAAAGTCTTTAAAATAGCACTTAAGTAGACAAATCATATATCAAACGAAAGCTCTTGTTCTCAGGAGTGCGACTGCACAGTGCACAGTATTTTGTTGCATTAATACCACAGTTGAAAAGATTTTCAAAAGAATCACAAAGTAAAATATGATTTCTGTAAGACATCAAATACAAACGTCTATTTCATTTGCCGGTCACAGCTGCTGTAAGCCCCAAATAGCTAAAAACTTCTGCTTTTACCTTAGACAGTTCTCTAAAAAATTTGAAATTTTTTTACTTGTTTGTGAACTTGCATGTGTGAATAATCCAATGTTATATCTTAGATGTCCAGAACAAAATATGAAGTGTCACAGGAAAAGCATGCTAAACAAATCATCGGATATATGTTATCGACTATTGATGATAAAATGTTATACATCATCGCAAAGGGGGGAATCTCCGCTTTCTAATGATACCTAATTGAACTTCTAGTCCACTCATAGGATGAGATATTCTATGAAACAATGAGGGTGGTGCTTAAACCGAAAATTAGACTGAATGTCTATGGACGAACACATCTGTGAGGGCTACAATGAGTTAGAGCGCCAACAGATCTGTATATTGTGATGGAATGTGATAGAGAAAAAAACATTTTTTCTAGTACTTGCTGCCATCTACTGGAATAAAATAAGAATATTTGGAGGGAGAGGAAGTGAACAGAACCAGAATTACATGCTTACAAAAAAATAAAAAATAAATAAATATATATATATATATTTTAATTCTATTCATCTTAAGATTGTAAACATATACATGTATGTTATTTATGAGTCTTTTTATTTTTTTTATTTTTTTTATTTTGGGGGGTTTCTAAACAAAATTAGACAAATTATACACACACACTTTTACATTTGGGTGTGAAAAATTGCTGGCGGCAGCCCAAAAATGCACCAGAGTTGAAGAGGTTAACCAGAAATTGCTGTCTGTAAGTGATCTTCAT
>NC_059364.1:3872500-3922500 GCF_019703515.2 Myxocyprinus asiaticus | reverse complement strand
AGTGAGGGTTTCCATAGCGACGAGGACTCCGAGGAGGAGAGGAACATGTGCCTGCCCAAACTTCCCATCCGTCGCCCACTCACTGTCAAGTGCCCTATTCCGGGTAAACGGACTCATCACGAGTCCAAGCCAGAATTGGATGAGGAGCTGAAAGAGGCGGCTGGGTCACTCTTACATCTGGCCGGGATCCGATCCGGTCTGGATCTATCGAAACGAAAAGCCAAGTGTAAAAAACTGGCAAAGCATTGAAAATAAAGCCGGAAAAAGCCCTTAGTGACCTTTTAACCCCTGGACTGTATATCAGTGACCGTGCCTAATTTTTTTGGATCATTAAAAATCTTAAAATCTCTCCTTTTTCTGACACAGGAATCAACAATAAGGATTTTACCTGCCCTGGTAAAATATATATATATATATTTTCATTGGCCTAACCACAAATAATGATGCTTGATACAATTATAATGCTATTTTTGTTTTACCTAATTTTTTTATGTGTAAAAAAATAAATGAATATAAAGTGTAAGAAAATACATAAACACCCCTTGTTGTCAATATGATGGACAAAATAGAAAAAGTCCTGCACACTGTCGTAGCTTTGACATTTTAATTAGAGAAAAATTAGGTGAAATACCTTCTTCAGATATTTAAAAAAAATGTTTGTTCAACCGGTATATTTAATTAAAACATAAACTAGCTAATCAGATCATGATTCAAGTGTTCAAGTGGGTGATTCTTACAAAACCTGTCAAGAAAATGTCGTTTTACTAAAAAAAAAATCAAAAGAAATAAATAAGAAACTATATTTTTCATATAGAAAATAAAGCTTATTTTTAGGGCCATTCATATTTTCTATATTGTGAGATTATTTTCTTGACCATTATTTATATTTTAAATTTTACAATATTATAATATTTTAAATATTATAATATTTATACATCGTGATAGTTCTCTCTTGGTACTGCCTTTCATTTTCTTTGATTTTAATACCAAAAAATTAAATTAAAATAATTGTAAAAAAAAATCTGAAAATCCGGGAATGAAAATTGCAGGGCAAAATATGCTTAAATATCTGGAAAATAATGTCAAAATTAAAAATATATATATTTATGGTCCCAAATGTAGGCTTTATGCAAAAGGATTTTCTTTATGCAAAATGTATTCTATTTTATTTATTGATTTTTATTATTGATTTGAGGTTAAATATGACCAGAACATTTTCTTGACCGGTTTCGTGAGAATCACCCTGATAGACAATATGTTTTATTATTATTTATTATTTATTATTTTTATATTATGGTTAATTAAACGTTTTAAAAATGCCAGAAAAAGGTTTTTATACCGAAATGTTAAAGATTTGCAACTAACAACAGCGTGTGGGACTATTTCTATTTTGTCCATTATATATGTTTAAATGAGAAATATTTTATATTTGTTCATTAAACATTTCATTTTTCTTTACAACAAAACTTTAAAATAATTCATTAGGTTTTTAATTTGCAATAATAGCTGGTAATCTTGCAGCTGTAATTTAACTATTCATCAAAAGCAAATAATTTGATTAATTTTTCCAGAACTACGTCTAAACTTGGTTACCTTGACATTTTAAATCAGCAGAATTCGCGGACAACCAAAAGTCTGCAAGACATAAAAACGCACGAATATGCTCGGCAAATGTAAGATGTAGTGCAAGTGACAAGTTCAATCAACGGGACCAAAATTGGGCGACACTGGCCAATGGGCCATCCTTCTTGTTGAGCCCTGTGACGTTTTAGTTTTTATACTAGAGAATTTTCCTCCCTGACTCAAACTACGGCAATAGCAACTCTCACGCGGGGGAGAACGAAGCCATACTGAGACTTTGGAGTGAATATGGAAAAACACAGGTTGTCGTACCTATCCCAAAACTTTGTGCTTCAAGATGAAGGATTTCTCCCAATTTTCTTTCTCTTACCGTTTGCATGCTTCCTTTTTAAACGAGTGTACTACTCTTCCAAGTGAACCTGTGGTATTTATACACCGAAAGAGTGCATGTCTGTGATGTTTGAGGCCCTAACCTCTCCTTTATAAACATTTCAGAAGATGACAAAAACAACAACGAGTTTTTTTTCACTGTTTTAAGTACATGACAAAGAAATGCAATAATTATTATTGAATATTACTAATGAATATTATCATTAGTTGGCTGGCATTAAGTTTTATTTTTGTTAAAGGAACTGAATATTCGTTGGATGTTTATTGTAGTCTGAGTGGATGGCATGAAGAAAGGATAGGATGACATTTTTCTTTGGATCCCTGGCTATAGGTGTTTGGCGAATGCTTATGGGATGATTCTTTTGAAAATATTTCCAGGTCACATTACCGCTCTTATATCAACAGGAAAAAATAGAAATGATGTTTTGCATGAGGAAAATAAAGCTTATTTTTAGGACCATAAAGATTTTTTTGCAGTGTGACATCGTTTTCATGAAAGCTTTCCCCCCCCCAAATTCTCTGTAACACATTTTAATTTTCAGTTTTATATTAGAGGTCGACCAATAGTGGATTTTGCCGATACGATAAGTAAGGTATTGGGAAAGGCGATACCAGATTAATTGGCCGATAGTTTTTAAAAATCAATTTATAAAATGTCAAAAATAGTCCAAAATGAATGAAATCCCAGATTTAGATTTGTTCTACCAAAATCCCCAAAGTAACCAGAAAAAATTAAGATTTGGTGCATAACACGAGACTTTGAAGTATAAACGACCCCGAAACACACCAATGAAATTATGAAAGATCTATCGGCATAAATTATAGTTACAAAAAGCAACTATCGGCACCGATTAATCAGTAAAACCAGTATATCGGTCTACTTTATTTAATATAATTCTCATTATTTTCAATGGGAATAACAGCTCATTAATGCAATTATTTTTATTTTATTATATTATTTTATTATTGTTTATATCAGCATAAAGGCAGTACAACAAATATTACCATAATGTGTAAATACTTAATCTAAGTAATATATTGTTTTATTTATTTTTTTCTTTGTTTTTGCATTTCAGAAGTGAGAGTTTGGGAGGAAAATGTGCTTCAAAATAATGTCATAATACAAAAAAAAAAAAAAAAGACTAAAATAGCCTTTGTTTTCTTTAAAAAAAAAAAAAAAAATATATATATATATATATATATATATATATATATATATATATATATATATATATATATATATATATATATCATTTCTATTTTTCTTGCTGTTTTGGGGTGAAATATGACCTGGACATGTTCTTCACAGGTTTCCTGATATTAACCCTATTAGTCTTAAAAGTTACCACTTTTAATCTTCATGAACACGTCTGACTGGAACTCAAGTCTCATCTTGAACATAAAGACATTAAAAGACTTTATCAAGACCCAAAAGTGTCACCGAAAGGATCATAAAATCAAACTCACGGTCATCTGAAAACACTTTTCCACAATCTTTTGACTTGTGTCTTTCATTTCCTGCTGACTTTGATCTCTGGTTTTTATTCCCCATTTAATTTGCGTGGAAACTGAAACGGGCCTTGTGTGGCAGAACTTGCTGTTTAAACTCCCTCTGTTTAGAGCCTATGCAAAAACGGAAGCCGTGGTAGCTCTATATTTCCTGTCTGTATATATGTGCCTGTATGATTAATGTATGCATGCCTGTTTGATGCGTGTTTTAATGCACATGTCAGCAGACTAGCAGAGGTCAAAACAGGAGTTTTCTTATTTTAAACCTTGTGGAACTCAAGACTGTAGGTATAAATGCACAGATGTATGTAATTATATTCGAGAGCGAATCTCAAGAAACCTGTCAAGTACATGTTCGGGTCCTAAGAAACCAAGATGAGTTTATATAAGACGCAGTATTCTTGAAAATGAAACTGTTGATGAGCTATTGAATTATTCATTTAATATCTGCCCTGTTTTGTTCCTCTTTTGCCATGATATCAATGCAAGAATTATTTAATCACTGCCAAACATGGCTTACGAATCTTGTTTCATTGTCAGTTTAAGTAGTATAGACTATTCACTGATGATAATAATGCCAAGTTGACAAGTCTGTTAGGGTGAATCTCACAAAACCTGCCATATTTCACCCCAAAACTCAAAAGAAAATAAGAAATTATATTTTGCTTTGCTTAAAGGAAACAAAGATTATTTTATGACCGTTTTAGCCTAAAAATAGTCTAAGCACATTTTAACCCCCTTCGTTCCAGTACTTGTAATGTTAAAAAAAGTATTTATTATTTGCATTGTATAGTATAGTATTTATATATCATGCTAGTATTATTTGTAATGCCTTTATAAAATGTATGTTGTTTGTCAACTGTAAGTCAATAAAAAATAACTGTATTACAGTCATGAGTACGGAAGCCCTGAACCACACCGTGAAAAAAAAAAAAAAAAATCACTAGGTGAAATTTCTTTTTAGGTGTCTTAGTGGCTTCCTGAGCCTGTCATTAAAAAAAGAAAAAAAAGAAAATAAAAATTGTTTTTAGATAATTTTTTTTTTTTTTTTTTTGTAGGACATAGGCTCAGGAAGCCACTAAGAAACTAAAAAAAAAAAAAAAATTCACCTAGAGATTTTTTTTATTTTTTTTTCATGGTGCGGTTCAGGGCTTCCATAAATGAGAATCACCATGGGAAAAATTACAAAAAACTCAAAAGCAAAACATCCTGGTGCATGGTGGTAAAGATAATTTGATAAAATGTGCTTTATTATTATAAAAGTTATGTTAGAATACATCTTAATGGGCCTAAAATATGCATCATTTTTTTA
Source organism: Myxocyprinus asiaticus (assembly GCF_019703515.2). Taxonomy (NCBI): domain Eukaryota; kingdom Metazoa; phylum Chordata; class Actinopteri; order Cypriniformes; family Catostomidae; genus Myxocyprinus; species Myxocyprinus asiaticus. The sequence continues at coordinate 3,917,708 of NC_059364.1, read as the reverse complement.
TTTTATTATTATTATTTTTTTTTTATGGGATTCACCCATAAAAGCAAGGGAAAAGACCCCCAAAGTAATGCCTTTTTTCTTTTAACATTGCCGTATTATGAAAATACAGTTAAAAAAATGTGTTCTGTTTGTAAACTGCCATTGATTATCGACACTGCCACAAGACCAACTGTTCTCCATCCCAGGAAGCGTTCAGTATTCAACTCGCCATTCTCAGTTTTCCATAGGGAGATACATATGACCTATTCCTGCCTATGAAACATTCACAGGCAGAAAAACATTTGTAAGAGCTACTTGTCAACTGTGAATAGATATTCAAGGCCTATTAGTGAAGGCATAGTTTAAACAAAAATCAAAATTGTTCCATTTACTGATCCTCATGTTGTTTCAAACCTGTTTGACCTAAGGGCAGAATTTTCATTTTTAGGTGAACTATTCTTTTAAGCCATCTCAGATGATCTTTGTGAATGAATTTAACTCATCTAAGCTTGAAGACTGGGCATGTGGGTTAATGACTGTGTGACTACTGACCACACCATTCTTAGTTACGTTTAGTTTTTGACTTATTTTCCTTATGATGTCTTATTTGGAGTTCCTGTTGCATAATATTGAGTGTGTCAAGACTGCATTGAATGATGTAAATAAATCTGATTTATGATCTACTTTCTGCCAACCCAAGCTGCCATTCCAGTATCAGTTTGTTACTGTCTGCCCGTCTGTTACACAGACAAACTCCTTGTTTTTTTGTACGCTAACCTCTGTTAATAAAATGTTTATAAAATTAATTTTCGCCAAAGATATGCAATTGCATTATATATGGTATTACTGAATAAACCATGTTGTTTTACCTATGATTGTTTTGTCCAGATGTGTGTATTGCCATAATCATATTTAAAATATGCTCACTTTTAAAGGCCACATCCGCACTAATCCATTATAGTTTGAAAATGCATTACATTTGCTTAGTTTATGCCACACTAGAACAGCGTTTTCCTCCAACGAAAACGTAGAGTTTTTAAAACACTCTTCGTTAGGAAACTGAAAATGGAGTTTTCAAAAGAAACAGATTTGTGTGGATGTGGCATATTTTTCCAAAAGTTTTCAAAACTCTCTGTTTTTGGTGGAAAATGCCATTCTAGTGTGGATGACAAGCGTAAACTTGGCGAAATCAGTAGACCTTTCTCGCGGTAGCGCCATCTTTGATTTTGGCGGGAATGAAAACAAAGCTGTGAGGGATAGACTTACCATCTCTTCAATAGCATGAACTGTATAAGGCTATCTAAAAGCTCCTAAATCCAAGGGAGTAGGTTTGGTTTGAAAGTTGGTAGGGATAAATAGCAAGGATAATATTCAAAATGTTGGTATTAAGAAAATGCAAGAGAGTCAGTCTGGTAATATAGACAAAATAACACTATTACCTCATATAACAAGTCTCATTTTTTTTTTTTTACAGTATTTCTCTGCCCCACAATATTAAATATTAGCCTTTTGTTTTAAGAATTTCTAAAGAACAAACAAGTTAAGAACTAGGAGGAAAAATGTGATCTGCAATAGGTTAATCGAAATCAAATGTTTCTTTTTCAAGAAGATTTACTTTGAGAAAATAATATCCAAGGGACATAAAGTGACATTCTCTGAAATTTATTATCCAGCAAATCGAAACAAAAGGTAGGCTAAAGACATTTTTAAGGCGTCTTCCTCAAGAGGGAGTTTGCTGGCCGAAAAAGCAGAATCTTCCATTGGGCTTCCAACAGGAAGTCACATTAATAATTGTACTAAGGACATTTAATAGTTGTTAAAATAAAAACATAGTATAAAGTATTTTCTGTGTGGTAAAATTGTCCATATTTTGGTCGGGGCATTTCAGATTTTCTGTAAGTTGATAGGGCCATCTAAAATTACACCTATGCCTAGATCACTTCTAATTAACTCTTGTTGTCTTTCATTTTTAATGTCTACTGAAATTTCTTGAAAATATATTTTTCAATGTTTCGTCAGTGGAACGATCCATAAACACTTTAAACAACTGTACAAACCATTGAAGAGACTACCCCTCGCAGCCGTGGCATTCCCGCCAAAAATCAAAGATGGCGCTGCTGTGAATAAGTTCTACACGTTTTACACGTTTTCAAACGAAAACTCATTAGTGTGTAGTGTGGGCGTGACCTATTGAGGTGAAAGTGTCTTTAATGGTACCATGTCCAAAAAAGAAAACCCATAGTAATTGCATGGTATTTTGTGTTTTGTTATTTTTGCTACGAACTGGCTGTCCGTTTTGTTTAAAAAGGTTCCATAGACGCCAGTGGAGGAATAATAGTAGATAAATGACTCCATCTGCTGGCAACAAAATGTACTAACTCATGAGGTTCTATGGAGAGAGGCTCAGATTTCATTCTCACTTTCTCTTTATTAACATGTCCATTCTCAGGCTTAAATACTGTGTAGGGTTTTTTTACTCACTGTTTGAAGATAAAAATAGACTGTGACTCCATTGGCACAGTGTCTCGTTCACTTTAACTCAACCAGAAATTACAGCTGCATCCCCCTGCACTTTCCAATATGCTTCCTTGGCATACACCATGCCAACAGTTGCTTAGCCATCAATGCTTTGCTTTCTTAATCCAGTTGGCATGAGTATACATCCAAAATACAAATCTCATGTTGATTTTAAATTCTCAGAATTTAATGTTAACTAATAATATATTTCATCTAGTATTATTCAGTATCTGGTGTGAAATTTGTCCAAAAAGTGACGTTAAGTGGAAGTATACTGACCATATCAAAAATGTAATAAGCAATTTATCTTGCCATGTTTACATACTTATTTTATCCCCCCCCCCCCCCCCCCCCCACACACACACACACAAATAGTGCTTGTTAGTGTGGTTACATTTCTGAAGTTAAAGGATAAGTTCACTCAAAAACAAAAATTCAGTCATTGCTTACTCACCCCTTATTATTTAGTGAAAATGTTCACTGACCATTGATCTCCTGTATGCGTTCATGTTAGGGCACGAGAGCAACAGTTCACGCAGCCCCCTCGCGACAGTGGGGCGTTCAGGTGAAAACTCGTTTTGTTTATCTTAAAACCGGTCCTCCACAGTGATAGTGACAAAAGAAAACAACACAGCTGCACACAAAACAGAGAACAGATGTAACATATGTCTGAAGAGTTTGTAGTCAAAGAATTGATGCATTTCTATGCCCAGCCTTATTTTTTTGAACGGAGTACTTGGAAATCAAACAGAAACATAAAGGAAGCTACAGGCAGCCACAGTCACACCGTTTCCTAACCTGACGGCAAATGACACGCAATAAAAGGTATATTTTCTATGGTAATCAGAGTTTTTGTCCTAACCAGCAGTGACGAGCGACGGTACATTCTATCGATTGCTTGTTTTCTATTTTCAGCATCGCGCGGGTAACTGCGTCCACTGTGAACTGGCACCGGTCCAAAAACTAAAATAAAAAATAAAAATAAGGCTGGGCATAGAAATGCATCAATTCTTCGACTACAAATTCTTCAGACATGTTTAGTAAGTTCTGTTCTCTGTTTTGTGTGCAGCTGTGGACCTGTTTTTAGATAAACAAAATGAGCTTTTGCTTGAACGCCCCAATGTCATGAGGGGGCTTCATGAACTGTTGCTCTCATGTCCTATCATGAACGCGCACAGGAGATCAATGGTCAAATTTTAGATTTCGATTTGTTTCTCAACAAATCTTATCATATGCTTTACGACAAGCTTTGTCAGGTATTGAACCAAGGATTTTCGTGATGTGGTTTTAAAAACAGACTCAACCGCCACACTGAATACGGTAAGCGAAGGTCTATATATTTTTTGTGTCGGTTGAGTAAGTGTTGCGTGATTAACTTGAGTTTATCAAGCGTGATAAATAACTTCAGCGTGATTAGCACGTATTTCTTTCTGAATGGATTTCGGGTTGACGTAATGGCACAAGGAAGCCTCAAGGTGGCTGCACACCGGATGCATCTGGCGGACGATATGGTGCATTGTAAAATTTGAAACAATTGTTTTCTCTCTTTCTGTCGGCAGCTGCCACCTACAACTCCGGAGGCTGCTCAAATTTATGCCACGCCACGGAGCGCAACTCAGATATTACATTCGACCCAAATTATTATCAATGGACATATATTATTTACTCTAGCCTTGTTCATAGTTTAAGATGGGAAAACCCTTGCTAACTTTTGGCGTTTGTAGCCAATCAGAAAACTAGCCAATGTGAAATGCTCTCTGCCTGTCAATCATTTTGTAGTTCGGGTGTCCTAACATTGGGTTGGCTGACATGTCATTCTATATATACTATATATACTTTTTTTTTTATTTTGATTGAATAATGTGTATCTGTATTGTGTGTAATGTACTGTACAGTGTATGTTATTATTTGTATATTGTGTTGTGTGTAATTATGTGTATATTAGGCTTTAAATTGTGCTGTGTTAATTTGATGTTATTGTAAATTGGTATATGTCTCATCACTGTCACGACTGCTATGTTGATCGGAACTGCACCCAAGAATTTCACACACCATTGCATTTGTGTATATGGCTGTGTGATAATAAAAGTGATTTGATTTGATTTGATTTGATGTCTTTGAAGGGCGGGGTTTTGGAGAGAGGACATTTGCATAGGCATGTAAAAACTGAACTACTGTGTATTGTATTGAATGAAGATAAAGTTTCATGGGAATACTTATGATGGGATAAGTTAAATCAAGTCATAAAAATAATAAATATTGTAGTTTAAACATATTACAGTATCCAGGGAATAGTTTTACTGAGGAAAAAAAAATATGTGTGAGCATTTAGCCATATCACTAACAAAAATTTCCATGATATTATCAGGATTTGTTAGTACCTTAGTAACACTGTGGTTTTGAATTACATGGGATTACAGTGTAAATACCATGTTACATGAGTATGGTAATTATTTAGTACCATAGTATTACATCTGATACCATCACATACTTTTTTGTAAGGTAGAAAAGACTGGTTTATGAAAGGAAGTTACTGTCAAGTCATGTTAAGAGATGGTCTCTCTCTGCTTTCTGTTTTCCCTGTTTGTGTTTGGATGTAGATTGGAAGACAGTCTGGTTGCATATTTCCTCACCCAGAACAGCTGATGGGTTTGATTGACAGTACAGGCAGGTGAGGGTTTGTGTTCAGCTGTCCAATAAGCTTTTAAAAGCCCTGCGTCAGGTGGGATGGGCATGTCTGAGCAGCGCTGTGATTGGCTGCTTCCAGGAAGGTATTAAAGTTTGGTGCCAGCTGTTGAGGTGGAACACAATGGAGGGGTTGTGTTGGGCTTTAGTCTTTGAGACAGCTGCCCTAGACCTGAATGTTTAGACAGTACTACATCAACATACACTTACCACAAACGAATGGCTCTGATTACAGACACGTCCCTTTAAACCCTTTCATTTGGCACACTATAATCACCAGAGTGTCACACAGAGTTTAAATAATTATACAAAGCATGTCTGCACTTTTATCCAAATATGGACATCAAAAGCATGTGCCTAAGAAATTGTCCGAGTGTTAAGATTTAATAATATATTCAGGATTAAAAGTGTTAATGTTATATAGCTTTACAATTATATAATCAGACATATTCATGTACAGTATGTATTTTGCTGTTAGTTGAGACAGCACACATATTTGACCACAATTTGCAACTTCAAAAAAAATTACCTTTTAAAATTTGACTTCAGTAGTAAATGAACGTTAGGTTTTAAGCAAGAGTTTAAATAACGTGGAAAAAAATAAAACACAAAATTCTGCCTTTTTAGTGTATTTTATGACATTTAAATTGCTGTTTACTAAAAAAATTTAAGCTAACATCTTTCTGACATACACTATATGGCTATAAGTTTGTGGACACCATATGTGCTTGATGAACATTTGATTTCAAAACCTTTGGCATCAATTTCCCCCTTTGCTGTAATAAAAGCTTCCACTCTTTTGGGAAGGCTTTCCACTATACTGTATGTAGTAACATGGCTGCAGGGATTTGCTCTCATTCAGACACAAGGCTATCAGTGAGGTCAGGAACTGATGTTGGTCGATGGGGCCTGACTTACAGTTGTTGTTCCAGTTCACCCCAAAAGTGATCAGTGGGGTTCAGGTCTGGGCTTTGTGCAGGCCAGTCAATTTCTTCCACGCCAGACACAGTAAACCATTTCTTTATGGACCTCACTTTGTTCACAGGGGCATTGTCATGCTGGAACAGAAAAGGGCTATCCCCAAACAGTTGCCACAGATTCGGAAGCACACAAAGCCCAAGCCATTACATAAAGAAACATTAAGATTTGTCTTTACTGGATTTAATGGAGTAACCAAATTCGTTAATTAGAAGGGGGTGTCCACAAACTTTTGGCCATATAGTTTAACTTAATTATCCTAACCCAAAGTTTTTAACTATATATATATAAACATTTTCATACTTTCGTACTACTGTCTCCTTAAGATGAATCGCTTATGTTGTGTTATTCCTCTTTGTAAGTCGCTACTGGATAAAAGCGCCTGCCAAATGACTAAAATTAAATATAATGTAAAAATATATATACACTACCGGTCAAAAGTTTTGAAACACTTGACTGAAATGTTTCTCATGATCTTAAAAATCTTTTGATCTGAAGGCGTATACTTAAATGTTTGAAATTAGTTTTGTAGACAAAAATATTATTGTGCCACCATATTAATTTATTTCATTATAAAACTAACATTTAATAAATAAATAAAAAAGTTTTTGAAATTGATGACTTGGACCAAATAATAAAGAAAAGCACCAATAAGTGCCCAACATAGATGGGAACTCCTTCAATACTGTTTAAAAAGCATCCCAGGGTGATACCTCAAGAAGTTGGTTGAGAAAATGTCAAGAGTACATGTCTGCAAATTCTAGACAAAGGGTGACTACTTTGAAGATGCTAAAATATAACATAGTTTTGATTTATTTTGTGTTTTGTTTGGTCACAACATAATTCCCATAGTTCCATTTATGTTATTCCATAGTTGTGATGACTTTACTATTATTATAAATATGAAAAAGAAAATTATATTAAAGAATGAGTAAGTGTTTCAAAACTTTTGACTGGTAGTGTATATATACACTATATTGCCAAACGTATTCGCTCACCCATCCAAATAATTGAATTCAGGTGTTCCAATCACTTCCATGGCCACAGGTGTATAAAATGAAGCACCTAGGCATGCAGACTGCTTCTACAAACATTTGTGAAAGAATGGGCCGCTCTCAGGAGCTCAGTGAATTCCAGCATTGTACTGTGATAGGATGCCACCTGTGCAACAAGTCCAGTCGTGAAATTTCCTCGCTACTAAATATTCCACAGTCAACTGTCAGTGGTATTATAACAAAGTGGAAGCGATTGGGAATGACAGCAACTCAGCCACGAAGTGGTAGGCCATGTAAAATGACAGAGCGGGGTCAGTGGATGCTGAGGCGCATAGTGCGCAGATGTCGTCAACTTTCTGCAGAGTCAATCGCTACAGACCTCCAAAGTTCATGTGGCCTTCAGATTAGCTCAAGAACAGTGCGTAGAGAGCTTCATAGGATGGGTTTCCATGGCCGAGCAGCTGCATCCAAGCCATACATCACCAAGTGCAATGCAAAGCGTCGGATGCAGTGGTGTAAAGCACGCCACCACTGGACTCTAGAGCAGTGGAGACGCGTTCTCTGGAGTGACGAATCATGCTTCTCCATCTGGCAATCTGATGGACGAGTCTGGGTTTGGTGGTTGCCAGGAGAACGGTACTTGTCTGACTGCATTGTGCCAACTGTGAAGTTTGGTGGAGGGGGGATTATGGTGTGGGGTTGTTTTTCAGGAGCTGGGCTTGGCCCCTTAGTTCCAGTGAAAGGAACTCTGAATGCTTCAGCATACCAAGAGATTTTGGACAATTCCATGCTCCCAACTTTGTGGGAACAGTTTGGGGATGGCCCCTTCCTGTTCCAACATGACTGCGCACCAGTGCACAAAGCAAGGTCCATAAAGACATGGATGAGCGAGTTTGGTGTGGAAGAACTTGACTCTCCTGCACAGAGTCCTGACCTCAACCCGATAGAGCACCTTTGGGATGAATTAGAGTGAAGACTGCGAGCCAGGCCTTGTCGTCCAACATCAGTGTCTGACCTCACAAATGCGCTTCTGGAAGAATGGTCAAAAATTCCCATAAACACACTCCTAAACCTTGTGGAAAGCCTTCCCAGAAGAGTTGAAGCTGTTATAGCTGCAAAGGGTGGGCCGACGTCATATTAAACCCTATGGATTAAGAATGGGATGTCACTTAAGTTCATATGCGTCTAAAGGCAGATGAGCGAATACTTTTGGCAATATAGTGTATATGTATATATATATATATATATATATATACAAAATTGACATAGTAATTAATTAAAAGAGTAAAGATTTGTTTATATATATATTGATATACTGTATTGTGTGTGTTTTGTTCAAACTCAAGTTTTCAGCTGCTCATATTGGCAGCTTTGATCATTTTAATAAAAGTAGTGAAATCTTCAATAATAAAAAATATATATATACAGGTGCATCTCAATAAATTAGAATGTCATGGAAAAGTTCATTTATTTCAGTAATTCAACTCAAATTGTGAAACTCGTGTATTAAATAAATTCATTGCACACAGACTGAAGTAGTTTAAGTCTTTGGTTCTTTTAATTGTGATGATTTTGGCTCATATTTAACAAAAACCCACCAATTCACTATCTCAAAAAATTAGAATACATCATAAGACCAATAAAAAAAAACATTTTTAGTGAATTGTTGGCCTTCTGGAAAGTATGTTCATTTACTGTATATGTACTCAATACTTGGTAGGGGCTCCTTTTGCTTTAATTACTGCCTCAATTCGGCGTGGCATGGAGGTGATCAGTTTGTGGCACTGCTGAGGTGGTATGGAAGCCCAGGTTTCTTTGACAGTGGCCTTCAGCTCATCTGCATTTTTTGGTCTCTTGTTTCTCATTTTCCTCTTGACAATACCCCATAGATTCTCTATGGGGTTCAAGTCTGGTGAGTTTGCTGGCCAGGCAAGCCCACCAACACCATGGTCATTTTACCAACTTTTGGTGCTTTTGGCAGTGTGGGCAGGTGCCAAATCCTGCTGGAAAATGAAATCAGCATCTTTAAAAAGCTGGTCAGCAGAAGGAAGCATGAAGTGCTCCAAAATTTCTTGGTAAACGGGTGCAGTGACTTTGGTTTTCAAAAAACACAATGGACCAACACCAGCAGATGACATTGCACCCCAAATCATCACAGACTGTGGAAACTTAACACTGGACTTCAAGCAACTTGGGCTATGAGCTTCTCCACCCTTCCTCCAGACTCTAGGACCTTGGTTTCCAAATAAAATACAAAACTTGCTCTCATCTGAAAAGAGGACTTTGGACCACTGGGCAACAGTCCAGTTCTTCTTCTCCTTAGCCCAGGTAAGACGCCTCTGATGTTGTCTGTGGTTCAGGAGTGGCTTAACGAGGAATACGACAACTGTAGCCAAATTCCTTGACATGTCTGTGTGTGGTGGCTCTTGATGCCTTGACCCCAGCCTCAGTCCATTCCTTGTGAAGTTCACCCAAATTCTTGAATCGATTTTGCTTGACAATCATAAGGCTGCGGTTCTCTCGGTTGGTTGTGCATCTTTTTCTTCCACACTTTTTCCTTCCACTCAACTTTCTGTTTACATGCTTGGATACAGCACTCTGTGAATAGCCAGCTTCTTTGGCAATGAATGTTTGTGGCTTACCCTCCTTGTGAAGTGTGTCAATGATTGTCTTCTGGACAACTGTCAGATCAGCAGTCTTCCCCATGATTGTGTAGCCTAGTGAACCAAACTGAGAGACCATTTTGAAGGCTCAGGAAACCTTTGCAGGTGTTTTGAGTTGATTAGCTGATTGGCATGTCACCATATTCTAATTTTTTGAGATAGTGAATTGGTGAGTTTTTGTTAAATGTGAGCCAAAATCATCACAATTAAAAGAACCAAAGACTTAAACTACTTCAGTCTGTGTGCATTGAATTTGTTTAATACATGTGTTTCACAATTTGAGTTGAATTACTGAAATAAATGAACTTTTCCACGACATTCTAATTTATTGAGATGCACCTGTATATATATATATATATATATATATATATATATATATATATATATAAAGTTTGTAGAAATCTGGGGGAATACAATAATATACACTATATATACATATATACACTACCGTTCAAAAGTTTAGGGTCACTTACTCATTCTATATATTTTTTTTCTTCTTCACATTTTAGAATAATAGTAAAGTCATCACAACTATGGAATAACATAAATGGAACTATGGGAATTATGTTGTTACTAAAAAAATCCAAAATAAATCAAAACTGTGTTATATTTTAGCATCTTCAAAGTAGTCACCCTTTGTCTAGAATTTGCAGACATGTACTCTTGACATTTTCTCAACCAACTTCTTGAGGTATCACCCTGGGATGATTTTTAAACAGTATTGAAGGAGTTCCCATCTATGTTGAGCACTTATTGGTGCTTTTCTTTATTATTTGGTCCAAGTCATCAATTTCAAAAACAGGTTTAAACAGGTCACACACACAGGTTTAAATGGCAATTAAAGGTGAATTTCGCACACCTGTGGCTTTTTAAATTGCAGTTAGTGTTTGTGTATAAATAGTCAATGAGTTCGTTAGCTCTCACGTGGATGCACTGAGCAGGCTAGATACTGAGCCATGGGGAGCCAAAAAGAACTGTCAAAAGACCTGTGTAACAAGGTAATGGAACTTTATAAAGATGGAAAAGGATATAAAAAGATATCCAAAGCCTTGAAAATGCCAGTCAGTACTGTTCAATCACTTATTAAGAAGAGGAAAATTTGGGGATCTCTTGATACCAAGCCAAGGTCAGGTAGAACAAGAAAGATTTCAGCCACAACTGCCAGAAGAATTGTTCGGGATACAAAGAAAAATCCACAGGTAACCTCAGGAGAAATACAGGCTGCTCTGGAAAAAGACGGTGTGGTTGTTTCAAGGAGCACAATACGACGATACTTGAACAAAAATGAGCTGCATGGTCGAATTGCCAGAAAGAAGCCTTTACTGCGCCAATGCCACAAAAAAGCCCGGTTACAATATGCACGACAACACCTTGACATGCCTCACAGCTTCTAGCTCTCTGTAATTTGGAGTGGCGAGACCAAAATGACAACACTGACAGACAGGTGACATTTTTCGCCACTCTATTACGCAAACAGTCTGCGCTATTCAGGCTGAACAGCTGCGAACCGCCCACATGGCACAAACCTCTGTGTGTAGAGGTGTGACATCATATCACGACGAATAAAAAGCGCAGATCAAAATAATAAGTGCAGATCAAAAAATAACAAGCATGAATCAAAAATATTTAAACACATTTAAAATATGCTGCAAAAAAAAAAAAAAAAAATATTAAAGCAAAGTCATCAGAATTGCAAACAAAATCATGTTTTCCTTGGTTATATTACTGTTTTTTGTGCTCTCTGACAATTTTGCTCATATTTTCATTTTTTTGTACGCTTACGCTGTATTTTTCTTTGCTTTTGTTTCCAAGTTCTGCGCTTGATTTTCCAAAACTTGTGAGTAAAGTTTCATGTAAATCAGGGGGCGTTTTGCATCCCCATTGGTCCACTAGTTCTTGATCGACAGCTCCTCCTCTAGCCAATCAATGGAGGGGAGGTGACGTCGCTCCAGTGCAACTCCGACGACTGCTGCTCAATATTATATTATTTGTGGTTGATAGATATGCTGCTTGTCTGTTTTGAGTATTTTCTGCCAGCTCTAGGAAACAATGTGTTGTCCGAGTAGACCATTATCATAGTCCGTTAACACATGTATCGAGTCAGCTGAATTTAGTTAGTAGAGTCTTTAGTTTAGGCATTATTTAAGACTCCTTTGTTTGTAGGTTATTGGCTGCATATCTAAAAAAAACTAAAAAAACAAGGCTGGGTTGGTGTGGATGTTTGATGCATGTTTTTACTAGCTGTACCAGTGTAGTCGCGAGTTCAGAACCCAACTTGATCTGCTTTTCCACGAAATAAAATCCAGATCCCAAAACCAAGGCCTATTATAATACTGATGAATATAGAAATGCTTACATTTAACTTAAATTTGCGACTATTTGTGAATCAAGGCGAAGTGGGCTAAAGCACATAACTGGTAGGTTATTTAGAAGGTTGCTGGTTCAATCCCCACAGCCACCACTTGAGCAAGACACTTAACTCCAGTTTGCTCCAGGGGGATTGTCCCTGTAATAAGTGCACTGTAAGTCACTTTGGATAAAAGCATCTGCCAAATGCATAAATGTAAATGTAACTTTATTGCATTATTTATTGACGTGGGGACGCTTGGTCACTTGTTTCTGATTTCACTGCAGTATCGTGGAAAAAGAAACTACATGTAGCCGTGCCAACGATGCCAACGTAGGATCAGTACATAACGGCACATTCAGCAACATGGAAATGCAGAACAAGTTGGGTTCTGAACTCGCAACTACATTAAGCTAGTAAAAACATGCATCAAACATCCACTCCAACCCAGCCTTGTTTTTTTTTAGATATGCAGCCAATACATTTTTTCCTTCTTTTGTATGGCATTGGAAATAAATTGATAATTTTAAATTCCTTGTGTACGTTTGTGATCTATAAATTCTGGCCACCCCAATAAAATCACTGGGTCTTACCTGGCCACCCCTGAAAAAAAGTTCTGGCTACGTCCCTGAATATGAGCATCTGAGAACATCTTGAGTTTGAACAAACAACACACACACACACATTCAGAGGTCACGGCTGCGCAGACAGTTGGCCTCTTGTCTGCCTCACCCTGAATACAACTGCTGAAAGAATGTGAGTAAATAACAACTGCAAAAACCCAACAGATGCTTTTATATGTTGTGTGCTGGTTTAAACTTGCTGAATGATGAACAGACTGTGGTTCCTGAAGTTAACATAAACTTGCATGAGATTAATTCATTATGTTTAACACCATTGAATTTTAATTTAATGCATTTACCTAATTTGATGTTATAATTGTTTCATTCTGTTCAGTAAATGGTGCAGAAAACCCGTCTTAATGGTTAATTTTAAACATGAGTAGCTGTGTAGCACTTAGGGGTCTTGATCACCTTGTTGGTTTATTTTGCCATAATGAGCAGCTGACTGAATGTTAAATGTGGGGGGGTTGTGGTGTAGTGGGCTAAAGCACATAACTGGTAATCAGAAGGTTGCTGGTTCAATCCCGACAGCCACCACCATTGTGTCCTTGAGCAAGGCACTTAACTCCAGGTTGCTCTGGGGTGATTGTCCCTGTAATAAGTACACTGTAAGTCGCTTTGGATAAAAGCATCTGCCAAATGCATAAATGTTAATGTGCTTTTCTGTCCATATTATTCCATTTTGTACTGCTGGCAACTCTAAATAATTCTTGAAATGGTAAATAAGCCATACAGGTTTGTAACAACATGAGTGTGAGTAAATGTTTTTCAGTCTTGGTATTGGATTCAGACAACTTTAAGATTCATTTCACCATTGATTTAATATATTAATCAAACAGGCTTTGGTCAGACAGACAGAAATACTGTCAGGAGAGAGAGAAAGACAGAGAGATGATGTCATAAGTAACACATGATCTAATTCTAAAGCAAGATGATTGGATCATATTTATTCCATAATTTGGGGGTAATTAAATGAACAGTGCTCCTTTTTCTGCACACTGTAATTCTAAAGGGACACTGTGGCCGATCCCTAATCTTCTTTTCAAATGAATGCTAGCCACAGTCTCTTAAGTCGCATACATTTTTATTCCTTTCTTAGAGGAAGTATATAAAGCAAAAAATAAATAAAATAAATCTATTTAAAGGAAAATTCCTACTTCAATACAAGTTAAGCTCAATCGACAGCATTTGTAGCACAATATTGATCACCATGAGAAGTAATTGTGACTTGCACCTAATAAAAAAAAAAAAAAAAAGCAAAAATCGGTGTTACAGTGAGACACTTACAATGGAAGAGAATGGGGCCAATCTGTAAACATTAAAATACTCGCTGTTTCAAAAGTATAGCCGCAAGATGAAAACAATATGTGTGTTAACATGATATTAGGATATTGGTTACTAACCTGATCAGTGCAAAGTTATATCCAAAATTACAACCCCGTTGCCATGTAAGTGATTTTCTGTAGCCCCACCCAGCAGTGGTGAGCAGAGAGATTGCAAAGAGAGAGCAGGTCAGTCAAGAGCAGAGAGCCAATCAGAACAGTGGGCGTGTACTGTAAAGTCTTAAAGGAGAAGCAGCATCAAAAACAGAGCGTTTCTGACAGACGGTCAGAATGAGGGTAAAAAATTATCCTGTTTTACAAATACATGACTTATTTTAAGAAATATATTAAAATAATAATGATAAAAAAAGGCATGTAATGACCCCTTGAATGTTTATGGACTGCCCCCATTCATTTCCATGGTAAGTGCCTTCTGTAACCAATATATACATGAGGGATGAGTCAAATATTTTTTGTGGTAATCAACATTATGCAACAAATACTGTCGGTTGAGTTTACTTAGTATTGAACCCGAAATATAATTTTTTTTACTCACTTTGAATGTTTTGCATTATGATTATTTTAGGGCACGACTATTTCCCCCCTCCAAAATGTTATTACCACAATGCATCTGAACAATTCACTGAGTAATATTAGGTAACTACATGTACATATATTTAATATGGGTTAAGGTTAGGGTTAGGTTTAAGGTTAGTACATAGTAATTACTATAGTAGCTGTTATTATATAGTACGTAAATGTAGAACAATACTGTAAAATAAAATGCAACTGTTATTACCATAATGCATCTGAACAATTCACTTTTTGGGGTTTTTGTAATTGCTATGATTCTCACTTGATTCTCATTATTGTAAAAAATTATCTTTTTTACTGTATTACAGTAAAAAGTATATTAATTATTTAGATCAGCATAAATTAAAGACAGTATAACATCAGTGGTATAGAAAAGGCGGTTTTATTCTACTTAAGGGTGATCTTCTCTCACAATGACCAGCTGAATACTACCAGAGACTATTTTGCAGAGACGGACCACTGAGGTGCCCAACACTTGTAGAAAAGGATGTCACGCCTTACAGGTAAAATAGCCAATCAGCTTTTAGATACAGAGATTGCCTGTCAATCAACTCGAGAAGGCACATGCGCACAGGCTGAACAAGCCTGAAAATTAATGTTGTTTTTTTTTTGGTGTGACCTGAGCTAAAGAAGCACAATTTACGATACTATTGTTGTCTGCTGATTTGAAATATGTTCTTTGATCGTAATCTTTTGGAGATTTCAGTCTTTCCCCATTTAAATAGATAGGAGCTGCACTTGTGTTTACATAGAAAATAGCTTCCCAACCTGACCGGGAGCGTTCCAAAAATGGCCGAGTGGACTGACTTGCCTTCAAAAATTAGTCATCCGAGCTACCACACCTCATGTTTGCTAGAAGCATTTAAACATCTGATGCGAGCAACTGCACACTGACTTCAGCACAATAACAAATGCTGAGACGTGAAACATTCTGTTTCTCACATCTCCCATCAACAGTTGTCTGGGGTGTTCACTTTTGCCACTGCCTGTCCCATGGCTTGACCACGACACCCCTCCCTTACAAAACACGCACAATTGTTCATCACTGCATGAAGAAAGAAAACAAATGTTCACTCGTAAACATTTAGGATCTCTTTCGTACGGCTTGAACCTTTCAAACGTACAATCTTCTGAACATGTTCTGAAAGCAATTCAAAAACGTGAGTGGTGCTTATGGCTGGTTACTTACTGGTCCAAGTCAACAGAGCTCACTGCAACACACACAGCTGGAAAAGGTTTGGTTGTGCATCCAGAATTACTCTTTATCTCCTTTCCCTGCTGAAAAAGGCCAGCTTAGACTAGCATGCTTGTCCAGGAGGGTTAACGCTGGTTTTGATGGTGGTCTGGCTGGTGAACAAGCATGGCTATTTAAGAAGCTTGCATCCAAATTTGAACATCCAGCACAAACAAAACATTAATCTAACATTAATATATGGTTTCCATTTGTCTGTTTTTTGGAAACCAATTGCTAACATTCTAGGAACGTTCTTTTTAGGTTTTACCTTTTATTACCATATAATTAGCTAACACAAAACGTTAATCTAACGTTAGCATATGGTTTCTATTTGTCTATTTTTTTGGAAACCAATTACTAACATTCTAGGAATGTTCTTTTTAGGTTTTGTCTTTTATTACCATATAATTAGCTAACACAAAACGTTAATCTAACGTTAGCGTATGGTTTCCATTTGCCTATTTATTTGGAAACCAATTACTAACATTCTAGGAACGTTCTTTTTAGGTTTTGTCTTTTATTACCATATAATTAGCTAACACAAAACGTTAATCTAACGTTAGCGTATGGTTTCCATTTGCCTATTTATTTGGAAACCAATTACTAACATTCTAGGAACGTTCTTTTTAGGTTTTGTCTTTTATTACCATATAATTAGCTAACACAAAACATTAATCTAACGTTAGTGTATGGTTTTCATTTGTCTATTTTTTTGGAAACCAATTACTAACATTCTAGGAACGTTCTTTTTAGGTTTTGTCTTTTATTATTACCATATAATTAAGAAGTGTACCCAGCAAACACAAAACGTTAATCTAATGTTAGCGTATGGTTTCCATTTGGTAATTTTTTGGAAACCAATTACTAACATTCTAGGAACGTTCTTTTTAGGTTTTGTCTTTTATTACCATATAATTAGCTAACACAAAACATTAATCTAACGTTAGTGTATGGTTTTCATTTGTCTATTTTTTTGGAAACCAATTACTAACATTCTAGGAACGTTCTTTTTAGGTTTTGTCTTTTATTACCATATAATTAGCAAACACAAAACGTTAATCTAACGTTAGCATATGGTTTCTATTTGTCTATTTTTTTGGAAACCAATTACTAACATTCTAGGAATGTTCTTTTTAAGTTTTGTCTTTTATTACCATATAATTAAGAAGTGTACCCAGCAAACACAAAACATTAATCTAACGTTAGCGTATGGTTTCCATTTGTCTATTTTTTTGGAAACCAATTACTAACATTCTAGGAACGTTCTTTTTAGGTTTTGTCTTTTATTACCATATAATTAGCAAACACAAAACATTAATCTAACGTTAGCGTATGGTTTCCATTTGTCTATTTTTTTGGAAACCAATTACTAACATTCTAGGAATGTTCTTTTTAGGTTTTGTCTTTTATTACCATATAATTAAGAAGTGTACCCAGCAAACACAAAACGTTAATCTAACGTTAGCGTATGGTTTCCATTTGTCTACTGTTTTGGAAACCAATTACTAACATTCTAGGAACGTTCTTTTTAGGTTTTGTCTTTTATTACCATATAATTAGCAAACACAAAACGTTAATCTAACGTTAGCGTATGGTTTCCATTTGGGAATTTTTTGGAAACCAATTACTAACATTCTAGGAATGTTCTTTTTAGGTTTTGTCTTTTATTTCCATATAATTAGCAAACACAAAACATTAATCTAACATTAGCGTATGGTTTTCATTTGTCTACTTTTTTGGAAACCAATTACTAACATTCTAGGAATGTTCTTTTTAGGTTTTGTCTTTTATTACCATATAATTAAGAAGTGTTCCCAGCAAACACAAAACGTTAATCTAACGTTAGCGTTTGGTTTCCATTTGTCTATGTTTTTGGAAACCAATTCCTAACATTCTAGGAACGTTCTTTTTAGGTTTTTTTCTTTTATTACCATATAATTAGCTAAAACAAAACGTTAATCTAACGTTAGCGTATGGTTTCCATTTGTCTATTTTTTTGGAAACCAATTACTAACATTCTAGGAATGTTCTTTTTAGGTTTTGTCTTTTATTACCGTATAATTAAGAAGTGTTCCCAGCAAACACAAAACGTTAATCTAACGTTAGCATATGGTTTCCATTTGTCTACTTTTTTTGGAAACCAATTACTAACATTCTAGGATCGTTCTTTTTAGGTTTTGTCTTTTATTACCATATAATTAGCAAACACAAAACATTAATCTAACGTTAGCGTATGGTTTCCATTTGGGAATTTTTTGGAACCCAATTACTAACATTCTAGGAACGTTCTTTTTAGGTTTTGTCTTTTATTACCATATAATTAGCTAACACAAAACATTAATCTAACGTTAGCGTATGGTTTCCATTTGTCTATTTTTTGGAAACCAATTACTAACATTCTAGGAACGTTCTTTTTAGGTTTTATCTTTTATTATAATATAATTAAGAAATGTACCCAGCTACACAAAACGTTAATCTAACGTTAGTGTATGGTTTTCATTTGTCTATTTTTTTGGAAACCATTTACTAACATTCTAGGAACGTTCTTTTTAGGTTTTATCTTTTATTATAATATAATTAAGAAATGTACCCAGCTACACAAAACATTAATCTAACGTTAGTGTATGGTTTTCATTTGTCTATTTTTTTGGAAACCAATTCCTAACATTCTAGGAACGTTCTTTTTAGGTTTTGTCTTTTATTACCATATAATTAGCAAACACAAAACGTTAATCTAACGTTAGCGTATGGTTTCCATTTGGTAATTTTTTGAAAACCAATTACTAACATTCTAGGAACGTTCTTTTTAGGTTTTGTCTTTTATTACCATATAATTAGCAAACACAAAACATTAATCTAACGTTAGCGTATGGTTTTCATTTGTCTACTTTTTTGGAAACCAATTACTAACATTCTAGGAACGTTCTTTTTAGGTTTTGTCTTTTATTACCATATAATTAAGAAGTGTTCCCAGCAAACACAAAACGTTAATCTAACGTTAGCGTATGTTTCCATTTGTCTATGTTTTTGGAAACCAATTACTAACATTCTAGGAACGTTCTTTTTAGGTTTTGTCTTTTATTACCATATAATTAGCAAACACAAAACGTTAATCTAACGTTAGTGTATGGTTTCCATTTGGTAATTTTTTGGAAACCAATTACTAACATTCTAGGAACGTTCTTTTTAGGTTTTGTCTTTTATTACGATATAATTAGTTAACACAAAACATTAATCTAACGTTAGTGTATGGTTTCCATTTGTCTATTTATTTGGAAACCAATTACTAACATTCTAGGAACATTCTTTTTAGGTTTTATCTTTTATTACGATATAATTAGCTAACACAAAACATTAATCTAACGTTAACGTATGGTTTCCATTTGTCTATTTTTTGGAAACCAATTACTAACATTCTAGGAATGTTCTTTTTAAGTTTGAACTTTTATTACCATATAATTAGCAAACACAAATGTTAATCTAATGTTAGTGTATGGTTTCCTTTTGTCTATGTTTAGACAAAATTCCTACATTCCTAATATTCTAGGAATGTTCTTTATAGGTTTTGTTTTCTAGAACCATAAATTAACATTCCCAGAACATTACAGGGAGGTTTTGTGGGTGACAACCTAATATAAACTTAAAACAGAACATTATGGAATTGTTATTTTTAGGGTTTATGTTTTATAACTATAAACTAACATTCTAAAAATGTTCCAGGGAGTTTTTAGTCTGACAGCTAAATAAGAATTTAACAGAATGTTATCTAATGGTAGTTTTAGGTTTTAGTTTTATAAACATAAACTAAAGTTTTTGTTTGACAACCTACAGTAATATGATCTTAAACAAAACGTTATTGAATTGTTGTTTTAGGTTTTATTTTTTATAACCATAAACTAACATTCCCAGAATGTTCCAGGGAGATTTTTGTGTAACAACTCAATAAGAATTTAAACAGAACGTTATTAAATGGTTATTTTTAAGTTTAATTTTTTATAACTATAAACTAATGTTCCCAGAATGTTAACAGAAGGTGTTTGTTTGATAACCTAATATGAACTTAGGTTTTATTTTTTTAAACCATAAACTTACCTTCCCAGAACGTTTGTTGCAGAGAGGTTTTGTGTGACAGCTTAATAAAAAAATTGTAATAAGAAAGGTTTGTTTCCAAAACGCATTATAATAATAAGATGAACGTTATAATGTATAAATATACTTTTTACATCTTAAAATGTTAAACCAGGGTTAGTGTAACAAATTCACTTCAATCATAAATACATGTAAAAATACGTAACATTTATCTAAGCTTTCATTATCGGATATTTTGCAAATTGGAACTTTTAGTGGCAGCAAAAAAACAGTCTTGAGCTCAGTTAATTATTTTTATTTAAGCAGTAGTTTGAGTAGCTTTTGGGAGCAACATTGCAGAATACATAAACAATCATCTGATATGTCTGCTGCACCTTTGATGTTCTGAGTACATACTGAGAACCAAAAACTAACGTTCCCGGAATGTTCTGGGGACCAAAAAGTTGGGTGTATGCTGGTGGACAGCAGTACTGGACTTTTCAACTAGGATCAAACACATTTGTGCAATAAATAAGCACACCAACACGTCGAGGATGCTTTTTGCTAAAGTGACTCCATACCAATTTGCGTCAAATGTAGAAACCAAGAATTCAATTAAATTTGGCATTTGCAGTCAGACAAAGAGCTGCCATGTTTGCATGGCCCATTACATCAACATCTAATGTGTCTAGTTCTCTGATTAAAGTGAACAGGCTGTAAACATTTCCTGCGATTAAAACTTCATACCTGTTGGGTGAGAAAGGCGAGAAGCGCTCGCAGGCCTCGTTGAGTTTGCATTTTGACTCGCAGGATTGGTTGATGTTGTGCTCACAGCTGTGTGCGTGTATGTAATGAAACAACTTCATGTTTCTAATAAACCTCCTGCTCTGGGCTACATCACCACATAATGAGGGCCGCAGTCGATCGGCTGTGGCGATGACATCATGGTTCGAAGGTTAAGCACTCTATCATAGTGATTGAATGAGGTGAAAAAGAAGCCCAGCTTACAGTAAGGCCAGGTGCACACTACAGCTCTCGTACAAGACTCACAGTTTCTTGTTTTCTGTCGTATTGTCAATGTTATGATATGTACTTTATGGCTAGTTCACACTGCCCTACAAACCTCAAAATTCCAATGGTTGTTGGGTTTCGTTGGATCATTGCGTTGACCCTGTTGTTGTTTGTTGTGGCAGTGTGAAAATAACAATTCTGTTTCCCAAAATTCTGAATCCAACAGACAACTTAAGAATGTGTCAAATGAGGGGCCTGGGTTGCTCAGTGGTTAAAGACGCTGGCTATCACCGCTGGAGTTCGCTAGTTCGAATCCCAGGGCGTGCTGAGTGACTCCAGCCAGGTTTCCTAAGCAACCAAATTGGCCCGGTTGCTAGGGAGGGTAGAGTCACATGGGGTAACCTCCTCGTGGTTGCTATAATGTGGTTCGTTCTCGGTGGGGCACGTGGTGAGTTGAGCGCGGATGCCGCGGTGGATGGCGTGAAGCCTCCACACGCGCTATGTCTCCATGGCAATGCGCTCAACAAGCCACATGATAAGATGCATGGGTTGATGGTCTCAGATGCGGAGGCAACTGGGATTCATCCTCCGCCACCCGGACTGACGCGAATCACTACGTGTCCACAAGGACTTAGAGCGCATTGGGAATTGGGCATTCCAAATTGGGAGAAAAAAAAAAAAAAGAATGTGTAAAATGTTGGTGTTTGTTGGGGACCTTAAGGGGATTGCACACCGCACGCGTGAGGCTGATGATATACAGTGTCCTAAAATTCGAACCATTGTTTTCGATGAAAGTACGCACACCGCCGACAGACGCCAGTGGCCCAGCTACAACTTCAGGGGCTGCTCAAAATTCTGCTCCACTCACATATTTTTCCTTTAAATATCATTCAATTTAAACGAAATCATTTTCAAGGGACATACATTATTGACTTTAAACTTATTAACAAGTTTGACAATAGATTGTGATATTTAGCTCATTGTAAGTTCTGATCACTAGTTAGAATATGAGTGAAGAATCAGCATTTCCCCGGCGTCATGTTGCACTTCCATTACTGGACAATTCGGTTAAAGTATTATTACATGGACTGAGCCAGCGCTAAAAGCAAAACAAGACATTCTTTGCAAGTGCTTTTCGTGTGGAGTTCAAAGTGATGTGAATCATGTTAATGCGGCTTCACAGCTGTTCTAATAAAGAGCATAGCCACTATAATATTGTGGAAGATGAGAGTTTAAGAGATTTAATGCACATTGCAATGAATCTATGTGGGGAACTAGTTCTTTCAATTAGTCAAACTCCCACTAGACTTTGGGAAATGTTTAATTTAACTTGAATTGGTGCTATTTTGGTTCATTTTTATCTTTATACTATGGAAGTCTTTGTTTGGGAAAATGTTAATAAATGATTATTGTCATATATTGTTTGTTTTTTTTTCTTTTCTAAAAAAAGGAACTAAATGCATTTTAACTGGAAGTACATATAGAGTCAAATTGCAGCACTTTCAAAATCTGTGATGATGACAATGAAAAATCATGTAAAATGTAATATTTTAACATGGTTTGATTCAATAATCGATTGACAGCACTAATCTGTAAATATAATAAATAAGTATGATGTTTCTATACTTATAATCAACAACTTTAAATAAATAGTTTTATATTTTTCTATTGTTATTAATTCAATTACGTCATTCGCAGTGCTTCATGGAATTGTTGTTCATTCCCTCATTAAAGACGTTATATACACAATATTGCACCTTTGTCTTTTTGTCCGATTTAAAAACGTGAGGAAGTGTAATCGAGCTTCAAATCATGATCGTGCCAAGGAGAGGGCAGATGTCTAGATTTATAGTGAAAAAGGAGTTATGTTTTGGTCTGTTTCTCACCCAAAACCCACCATATCGCTTCAGAAGATATGGATTAAACCACTTGAGTCATATGGATTACCTTAATGCTGCTTTTATGTCCTTTTTGGAGCTTAAAATGTTGGACCCATTGACCTGCATTGTATGGACAATAAAACACAATGTTTTCCACTGAAGAAAAAAAGTCATTTGAGTTTATGACAGCATGAGGGTGAATAAATAATGAAAGAATTTGTAATTTTTTAGATGAACTATCTCTTTTACACTGGAACACCACGAAACGTGAGTCAACATTGTCAAAACATGAAGTGAGCTCATACTGGCCAATTTCCTCCCTGCCTAATTGCCACCCGAAGCTGACTTCCGACTGAAGTGAATATAGGTTCGATCCAGCGATGTAACACAAAAGCACCAGTCTTGCAACACAAAGTTCCTTTGACTGCTCTTGCATAGTTGAGTGCTGCATTATTTCGTTCCATCTGCAGCCGTGTTGTCTGAATTCTTCCCCTCCGGTCCTGCTGATTGTAAATGGACACATTGTTCCTGTTTTAAATTTGGAACTGAGCGAATGATCTTGAGAAATGTCTACGTGTCTGACCACAAATCAAAAGTAGAGCATTCCGTCATTTGGCTGCTCCAATACTTGCAGATGTTTCATTTCAAACGTTTAAGATGGTTATCAGTGTGGCCTGTGCATTTGAAGTATTGTGTAATTGTTATTATTGTAAAAGAGTGGCCTTAATAATTCTATACTTGACTCATGTTTTGAAAACGAAAAACAAATGTTATTTGCCTCATTTGATTCTTTTTGTATTTCTCATAAGGAATTTTTGGAGAAACATTTGTGACAAAGCTGATTCTCATTACTGACCTCTGAGCAATAACATTTTTCTTTATGTGAGAACATTTGAGCCTTATTAGAGAATGTCAAATAATCATCACGGTGGTCTGTTATTGAGACTCGCATGAGTCATAGCAAACCCTTGTCGACTAGCTAACTTTCCTGTCTTCCCAGGGAATGCAGAGTTACGTATGGACATATAATGGCTGCATATTTACAATAGACTTACACACACCCTTTGATATTTGTCCAGCTCAGTTCTGTATGCTTCCGCTTGGCATCAGTATAAAGAGTGATCTCATTTGTTTGAACACATGGTTAAAATGTAAAGAGTTAAGTGGGGAGATGACTGGATTCTAACTACAATCTGTGCTAACATAAGTATAATCACAGTAATATAAGATTTATTTGGTGTAATCATGCACATGCATTAATTCATGTAACAATTAACTAAATACATTGTGCATCCCGGGAAAACTGCATTTAAGACCTCTCGTAATTTAAACGAGGATATATAAATCGGATCCACTTTATATTAGGTGTCTTTAAAGTGATTTTAGCATTCTGAAGCTTTCACGTGACTGAGCCGTTGAATTAGCCATGCACCCTCATTCCAAAACCTCTAAAGATAATAAAAAAAAAAACAAAAGAGCAAAACAGCATCATTGTTTGTTCCTGTGTCTGTCAAATTCAACAGTGGCACAATAGCGCCCTCAACTGACAAACAATATGAATCATAGCCTCAGTGATCCGCTTCAAATGAGAACGAGCAAAATGATTGACAGGTGAAAAACGTCAATGTCCTTGGTTTACAAAGTGAGATATCTCAGGACACTTATTTCATTAATGTCTTTAAGGGTGTACGACAATTTTTTAGCATACTTTTCCATGAAAAAATCGCTTACAGCACCCTTAACTTCTATGTACTTAAGCAGCCGCGGGGGACGTAGGGGACACGTCCCCTGCGCTCTTTAAAAAGGTGATTTTTGTTCCCTGCACTTTTCCAAGCTAAACCCATACCGAGTTCAAATGGTGGATTTGTATACATTATTCTTTGTGTTTTGTTACTTTGGGCTGATTGAGCGACCATCCAGCCAATCACAGGTGAGTTTCATGAGTCGAAACAATCCTTACGTAACAGGCCGTCAGTCAGACAGTCTAATCAACACGGATCCGTTCATTTAAGTTGCTTTCAACAATGCTCATTTATCCATGTTTTGATCGACATTGATTTTGATCTAAATGAATACTCTAGAGATGAGGAACACACAAACAAGAGTTATTTATTGGCATATCGTTCTTGATTGGCAGCATTACGTGAAAAGCACTACAGAAAAAAAAACAAAGGACAATCCTTCTTTTAAGCACACATTGTAAGAGTTTATATCAGCACCTGAGTCTTCATTAAGTTATGCTTTTTACATTATGTTTGTGAGGTCATAGTTTGATCGGTTGTTTTGCCAATTTAAGCAGATGACTAGATCTGTGTTAAATATGTAAAGCTATTTTTAATATCAGCTCCTGTTTTTTACCTCTGTGTCGGTGTGCAGTCGACAAACTGTAGGAAAAAAGATAGATCTGCTGTGTTCTTATAACACTTATTCAATTTACTGAAGTGAATATATAGACATGCTGTTTTATACATGAAAACGTACAGATGTTATTGAAACTCATTATAATATTATACGACTATTATTGTTTTATCACAAACTGTAGGGAAATGATAGATTTGCTTTGTTCTTATAATGCTTAAAACCTCTACTAAAGTATCTTTGTAGGTCTGTAGACAAACACATTTTAAAGGATTACAATTTTCTTTTGATCGTTGATTTAGTGACTTAACTAATTTTACACAAGACACTCATTTGTCACCTTCTGGCATCACCAAAAATGGTCACTGAATCATTAAATGGATCTGATTAATTTTGGTGAACGTAGTCAAAACACTCGAACCACTTGGATACATTTAAATCCCACAATGCATAAGCACAGAGTAAAAAATAAAATTGTGCACATGCAATTGTCATTATTGTAACTGATTAAATAATTTATTCAGGAACAGCTTGTGTTCAGTCTTTTATTGTCATGTGTGAAACAGAAGCAAGTGCTCCACAAGATCCCCTTTATTTTTGCAGCTAATTTAGCAACATTTTGCAATACTTGAATCTTTAAAATACTACAAATATTAAAAGTAATACATATATATTAATATAATACTTATATCATACTTATATATTAATATATACTGTAATATATTAATTCTGCACTGTAAGTGTTGGGTCTGTGCGAGCCACCTACTGACAGCTGTGCCCCCCCCCACTTTTAAAATGACTGCTACGCCCCTGCTTAATACTTGCTACAATGTACTTATTATGTACATTGTGCCCTAACTAACCCTAAACTAACCCTAACATTTAAAGTGCCTGCATTTAATTACATCTATAGTTACACTGTTAACCTTATGCCTAATCCTAAACCTAACCCTAACCCCACTCTACCCCTTCTCCTAAAACTACCCGTACCTCAACCTCAGTAGCAACAAATGTGAATCTTGTGAGAATTTTGAAAAATAACATGTAGTTATACAATAAGTATAATGTATTAATGTCAGTACATAGCAGTTAAAGTCACCTAAGATAAAGGACTGAATAATCTTTTAATAATGAAACCTATTAGTTAAATATCCCATGTCATTGCTTGATGAGCACAGTTTTATTTTCTGGGTTGTATTTCCTATTACAGACGTTGTCGCTCATCCATTTAAAAAAAAAAAATAAAAAATGGGTTACAGGGTTTAGTTTCTCACAGCCATGAACCATTATTTGCAACTTGCTATAACTAGTCAAGGGAGCTATTAGAGCAGCGGCAATTGCTTTAAGGGAATAGTTCACCCAAAAATAATATTTTTTTCATAATTGAATCACCCTCATGGTGTCTATGAAATACGAAGGTATTTTGATGGAGACATGAGGTGTTTTTGTCGATACAATTCAAGTCAATGGGGTCTAACACTTTCATGCTCCAAAAAAGGACATTAAGGCAGCATAGCCTTGATTGGTCAAGCTCACAAATGGGCAGGACTTTGAAACAAACTAATAATAATTGATAAAAACATGATGTTTGGGATTGACCGTGTTTGAAATGTAGAAGCACCACTGTCGAGCGGAGTGTTCGGCGGCTCGGAGATACACACACAGTTATTTGCAATCTGATGTAACACATTTGTTTAAGCTTTTTATTATCGAATATTTTGCCTATTGGCACTTGACGTGGAGGCAAAAGCAGTTTTGAGTTCAGTTAATTATTTTCATTTGAAATTTCACTGATTGAGTAGTTAAATTACAGACACCATAAACAATAGTCTGTGTTTTCCTACTCTTGAAAAGCACAAGCCGACACTGTATTAGAGGTTGAAACATTGTGATTTTAGAGAGCATTTCACTAGACAAATATTTCATCCAAAAAAGTCATCAATATTTTTGGTCTGTTTTCCTAAAATAAACTTATTGTTAGGGCTGTCGATTTAACGCGTTCATTCAGATTAATTCTATTTATTAATTCTATTTAGCGAGTATTGACCTTGACTACCACCCCTGGAGTCGCGAGTTCGAATCCAGGGTGTGCTGAGTGACTCCAGCCAGGTCTCCTAAGCAACCAAATTGGCCTGGTTGCTAGGGAAGGTAGTCACATGGGGTAACCTCCTCGTGGTTGTGATTAGTGGTTCTCGCTCTCAATGGGGCGTGTGGTAAGTTGTGCGTGGATCGCGGAGAGTAGCATGAGCCTCCAC
The DNA here is from genome assembly GCF_019703515.2 of Myxocyprinus asiaticus. Taxonomy (NCBI): domain Eukaryota; kingdom Metazoa; phylum Chordata; class Actinopteri; order Cypriniformes; family Catostomidae; genus Myxocyprinus; species Myxocyprinus asiaticus. The sequence continues at coordinate 3,890,199 of NC_059364.1, read as the reverse complement.
ATGCTGTGAGTCTCTGCGGTGTCATGCACAACGAGCCACGTGATAAGATGCACGGATTGATGGTCTCAGAAGCGGAGGTAACTGAGACTTGTCCTCCGCCACCCGGATTGAGGCGAGTAACCGTGCCACCACGAGGACCTAGTAAGTAGTGGGAATTGGGCAATCCAAACTGGGGAGAAAAGGGGATAAAAAAATAAACAAATTAAAAATGTACACAATTAATCATGCTCCCGGACAATAATAAGAAATGTACATATTTTTAAGAATCTCGGTCAGCAGGGGGCAGTAAGCGCAACTCCAACTGAACAAGCAACACGCAGCTGTACAGACAAAAAACCACACTTTACTGACTGCAGACAGCACAAGATGAAAACGTGTTCTTGCATTCAAACACAGCTGGATGGAGCTCAACTCTGAATACAGGGATCTCGAGATGTGTTTTTCTAAATTTCAAACTATGTTGAACTTGACACGGCGTCCTAAAACACTGTGTTTTTGATTTGTCACAACCAAAGTGAGATGCTCCAAAAGCGTCTGTCTGAAGCAAGTGTATACACTGATGCGTCCTTAGAAAAGCTCTTATAATATGTCAGACAGAATGACGAATTCAATTGTAAAATGTATTGCTGTGGACTGCAGGCTAATGATGGGCTTATGTTCAGTGATATGGAAATAAACTATTTATTGCCTTCTAAAACCACTTTTTGTATTGCTAAATATATGCTTTATTCATCTGCCACAATAATGTAATGTATTTTGATTATCTGAATTTTTATATTTATTACATACATTTCAAATTATTTGACTATAATTATTTCTAACTATTTTTCCATGATTTATTAAATAATGTTTACTTGGAGTCCTTTCTCTGCAAATATTAATATATGCAATTCATTTGGTTAATTAATCAGCACATATTATTAATTCAATTAAAACATTTAATTGATTGACAGTACATTTTAAGTGCCTATATCTGCTTTAACCTCTTGAGACCCAAGCTTGACTTCTGTGTGCATTTTCCATTTCCCTTTTTGATTTGTAACTAGTAGCACCTAATAAACATGAAAAAATAAATTAAACAAATTCTAGAGCAAATGGTTTTCCTAAAAATTGATGTCTGCATAAGTGCAACACTTTTCAGCTTTTGGATGAATCCACTGAATCTCAGTGTGATAATGCACAGTAAATATTGGATTTCTAAGGAAAAGATGCGCTAAAGTACACATTAGAGTACATTGTGTTTATCAGCGTGGCGTTTCACGATAATTCACTTAAATAAAAAAAATGGCATATCAAATCTAAATAGAGACTCTAATCTTTTGACTCAAACAGGTTTCAATGTAAAAGCTTAATTTGGTTTCATACCAGATGTAGTTTTCTTGCCGTTTCTCCCAAAGACAAACTCCGCTGTGGTCAGCACCATGTTGTTTTGTCACATGACTCTAAACTTAAAATCTAAAATGTCACATTTAAAAAAAATTTTTATGTTGTGCAGATACAACTATAAGTGTAGGGAAGTCAGTTAACTTCCCTAAGAGTGTGTACATTTTGACTCTTTCAAAACATTGCTCTGTTTGTTTGATCAGTGCAACATTTGAACTTCTGTATCAGCCAATGGTGTAAGTTTAGGGCGTGACTGCCAGTTTGACCAAACAAAGTAGAACAGGGGTCGGTGGGAGGGTTTTGGAAACCTTTTTGAAAGCAGTCATTATTTTTGCAATTCCATTTGGTGCCACTAGTGGCGCTAATACGACACACTTCAACTCTAAGTTGTCCATGTTCTTCCTCTTTAGATTATTGACTCCACAGCTGAGCTACAGAATAACGAAGGTGTTATTTTGTGGTGAATGAGGTCATAGGCATCATTTTTCACCGTTGTGTCTTTACATTGATAAGACAAGCCATTCTTAGGGTTGCTAGAAACATTACTATGGCTGTGCAGCTCCAGGTGTGTGTATACGTAAGCCATCAGGCATGCACTCCTCTCAGAATGCGTGTGTATGTAACTCAGTACATATCTCTGGCACATTTCTGAACATATTAAATCATTGATAAAAGGGTGAGATCATTGCTACTGGGTGCCAGAGGGCCATTTTTGACGGTTAATGTTCTTTAAAACCTGAGAAAGAGCATTAATACATTGAACAATACATCATGTTGTGTTTTGCCTATAAATATGTATGCTTGGGTCATAAAATGAATTTATTTGCATTATTTACTTTTGTAGGGCAGAATAATGCTATTCAAAAGATCCCACTGAAGGTCAAATGCCTTCAATTTGCATCGTTTGTCATTACGAAAACACAAGTAGTTTAGCTAACAACTCTGGAATTCAAGACAAACAAGATACTCGCACCGTAAATTTATGACTTCGCTACTTTGCCAACGCTTTCTTCTGCCGCTCAGTTTGCTCTTGCCTTTGTTTTTGTACACTTTTTCTGACTTAAATAATTCGCTAGCTTGACAAGTCAAACAAGCCTTTGTTTCTGTTATGTTGTGTTAGCACATGCTGTTGGCAGCTATCTTTTTTTTTTTGTCCCATCATGTTTAGCAATGAAATGAGTGGGTGAAAGTGACCAAAGTTGACTGTTCGTATTGCTTTATTAGTGTAGGAGAGCCGCCAAAACCAAAGTTGGGGTGCTGAAGGGGGATGCCGCTCTGGGCGGCTGCCCATGTCGCCCATACCTAAATCTTCCACTGCTCTTGAGACTTAACTGAGCTCTTAGTTAGGCTGTTTCATTATGAGCTTCGTCTCAGATGTTTCTCTTCTTTAGTCTTGAAAGAATTTGATGAGAAATGTTTGATTTCATTTTGAAATCTCTGCTATTTGCATTTATCATCCTCTCTGAAGTAATTTAGTAAAAATGACCACCAGACTGCATGCTGTTCCAATGAGCGAATACATCAAAAGGTTTTTTTCTCCGTGGCGTATCGTCTGACTGTTTAAAGCTCCACGTTTATTTAGAGCAACCAGTAAAGAGGTCATACTTATGTGATGCTTATTACATTCTGTCAAGTTAAATGGGCCCATTGTATTCATACAGACCTGTAATTTTCCCTTATGAGGCCCTTGATATTGTCTGCGTGTGTGGCACGGATGTGGGCAGTCATATTTATCATTCATGCATGGCACATGTGGTTTTTGCTCGTTTATGTAAATAAAAGACATTCTGTTGATTTATACAGACATGAGACAAATGCACATCAACCTACCATTTCAGCTTGAACACACCTCCTACAACGGGTTTCCCGCTCGGAAAGTTTTTGTTGTTTTTTTGTTAGAAAGCATGTAAATGAGATTTGACAGAATGCGCCTCAACATAAAAGAAAATCTGGGAGTGTGAATCTCATGTCCACAATTCACGCCAAACTCAAATGGTAAAAAAATATATTATTTTGCATTAAAAAGATCTATTCATTGTGTTTTTCATTGTGACATTGTTTTGTTTTACTGTTATATATATATATATATATATTTGTTTTCATTACTGTAATTACACATTTTCTGCATTGATTACATTTTAAAATGCATCACAGTAGTATTTGTTGCACTGCCTTTAATATGCTGATTTTAATGAAATAAATATTAATTAAAAATAATTACAATAATTAAATAAGTAAATTAATTTAAATAAAATCTGTATTATTGAATTTGTAAATCAAATGTTTATTAATTTATAAATATTTAATACATTTTTAATAAAACTTTATTACATTAAAAATGATTTAATAAATAGAATTTGTAATTAATAAAATATAAAATTAATGACAGTAATACATTTTTTATTAAAGCCATCATTTGGAACAGTAAACATTACAAAAACAAAAAATGTAAACGTCTTGATGCATTACATTAATGAGAATTTGGGGAAAATGTGTTTTAATGGTCACAAAAATAACATTACAATACAACAACAACAACAACAAAAATTTGTTTGTCCTAAACTAGGGTTCAATTTCTTTAAGCAAAACATAATGTCTTATTTATTTCTTTTCATTTTAGGGTTAAACATGACTGCTTTTTGATTGAAATTCACAGTGTCGGTTTTACTTTTGTAAATTGTGGAAACTTACTTGACATTGTTTACAGTGTTGTTTGCAATGGGCCACCAGCGAAATACTCCAGAAAAATGTTCTCCTTGACCATACACAGTTATATATATATATATATATATATATATATAATTCTTGTGCACTCTAATCTCTGTCTTGGATAGTATTTTGCTGATGCAATTGAAACGTAGTAATGCAGGACTTTTCATACCGTACTACTGTCTCCTTAAGATGAATCGCTTATGTGGTATTCTTCCTCTTTTTGTAAGTCGCTTTGGATAAAAGCGTCTGCCAAATGAATAAATGTAAACGTAGAGTAAATGCATTATCCAAAGTGATTTACAAAGCAGCAATATACAGTACAACATGAGAGCAAAAAGTTCAAATACTGGAATCAAAAAGCCTCGTATGCCAAACCATGAAGAGCATCAAAGAGTGGAGAAAACGATATCCAACCACACATTTTCATGAGAGCAGACACGCCATGACATCATCGCTCATCTCAAAGACTGTTGCATTTATTGACTGCAGTAAAGCGCATGTAAGCCCACCTTCTGCCAGCCAGGCATGGGGTTTGAGCTGCGTGTCTTTTATCATCATCCTGGGAGGCCATGATGTCATCAACCTCAGAGTCATCTCCCCACGGTGAAATCTTGCCATATTTACAGATACAAAAGGTCTGCACACCTCGGTTATTTGATATGGTAAAGACTGCACTCTTATTGTCTTATCGGTCTGACTAACCTAATCTCTTACTAACCTTTTCTGTTTAAAGTTACATCCAAATCATGAAAGTGAATGGGGCCAATTTTTGGAGGGTTTAAAGGCAGAAATTTGAAGCTTATAATTTTATAAAAGCACTAACATTAATTCGTCTGTTAAAACTCGTATTATTTGAGCTGTAAAGTTGTTTAAATCATTATTTAAGGGAGGGATGATGGGGTCTTTCAGCTTTCAGAAAATCGGAAATGTCCCGACCAACATTTGTGCAATTTTACCACACTGGAATTATTTTCCAACCTCTTCTGAAGCAGTGCAAAAACAATGTTGTAACGTGGCACTTGTTCCTTTTCTCAGCACTGTTCAGGATGCACCAATCACAGTCGTTTTGTGATTTTTAAAAAATCACTTTCTGGAGATTACGCAGGTGGATTTCCATTGGTATTTTACGTCCAATCCTTGAAATTAGTCGATTTAAACAAGCATACTTTTCATGTACAAATGTTTCCTGTCAAAGTCAAAAATGTTCTGAGTTTTGTATGCAGCCCAATGGACGATTCTGCTTTTTTGTTGGTAAGTGCCCTCTTGAGTAAGACAAATTTGAAATTTAAAATTTTAACACGTGTCAGAGGAGCAGGATTTTAAGGCTCCCAATAAATGTTTTCTTTTGCACATTACAGAAGAACTTTGGGATAGATTGAAAAATAATATTTTGTCAATAAAATAAGGCATTTGTGATCAAGTCATTAGTTGTAAGCAAAGCCTATTTCGTTCAGGAGGCCTATACTTTTTCAGATAAAAATGCAAGAACATATAAATAGTCAGTATGAGGATTATGTGGGAGTGAGGGAAGTTGGAAAGCAGAAAGTGGGAAAAACATCAATGCTCCATAGCTCAGCAAGTACTGACGCTGACTACCACCGCTGGAGTCACAAGTTCAAATCCAGGGCGTGCTAAGTGACTCCAGCCAGGTCTCCTAAGCAACCAAATTGGCCCGGTTGCTAGGGAGGGTAGAGTCACATGGGGTAACCTCCTCGTGGTCGCGATTAGTGGTTCTCGCTCTCAATGGGGTGTGTGGTGAGTTGTGCTTGGATCGCGGAGAGTAGCATGAGCCTCCACGTGCTGTGAGTCACGTGATAAGATGCACGGATTGACGGTCTCAGAAGCGGAGGCAACTGAGACTTGTCCTCCGCCACCCGGATTGAGGTGACTAACTGCGCCATCACGAGGACCTACTAAGTAGTGGGAATTGGGTATTCCAAATTGGGATAAAAATGAAAAAATACTAAATTTTCCCAATTTGTTTATCTTGCAAATTGTTAATTTACTCTACCCTTTGTTTAGATTTCCATTTAATGCTGGATAATACATTTTACAGAATACCACTTCATGTACCTTGGATATCATTTTCTCGAGGTAAATCTTCTTGAAAAAGATAACATTTGATTTTGACCCATTAATCTTAGGTTTATCGCATTGCATTATCCAAGTGTAGCGCATAATATTACATTTGAACTCCTAACCGTGAAGCCCAAGTGGTCAGTTCTTAAATTGTTTATTCTTTAGAAATTCTTTAAAAAAAGAAATGAAAAAAAGGCTAATATTCTGGGGCAGAGAAATAAGACATTAATTTAATTGAAGAAATTAGACTTGATATATGAGGTAATAGTGTTATTATGCCTATATTACCAGACTGACTTTCTCGCTTTTTCTTAATACCATAATTTTTTTTATATTATCCTTATTATTTGTCCCTACCAACTTTCAGACCAAACCTACGCCCTTGATTTCAGGGTTTGTTAACATTACATCATCAAGGCAGTGAAGTTGTAAAATTGTATATAACTTTACACAGAAAAAGTTAGTAAGATATTTTATCGAATTAAAATCATGTTAACACGTATTGTTTATGTCTTATGGCTATACTTTTAAAACAGTGAGTATTTTAACATTTACGGATTGACCTCATTCACTTCCTTAAGTGTCTCGCTCGCTATAACCCAGATTTGTGCTTTTTTTAAAGGAGGGGCAAGTCAAAACTATTATTTGTGGTCAAATGCTGTCAATTGTGCTTAACTTGTATTGAATCCGGAACATTCCTTTAAGTTACGATCTGTCAAGTAAAATAAAACATATATACTGTAGAACCTAACTGAAATCACGATTGTTACTAACGGATAAGATAAGATTCTAGAGTTTGGATATTTCTGTAATACGGCCCCTATGGGCCACTTTAACATTTGGGGAAACAAATGTGGCAACCCCCACCATAAAATAATTTTTAGTTGTATTTCGGTGACCTCATTCCATGCATCCCTGTACCAATAAGTGTAAGGTTTCTGGGTATGTGCACGCAGATAAATATGTTAGGCGTGTTGGAATAGCGTTTTCAACAGTCTGGATTGGAGTATTAGCACAGAAGGTTCAGGTTTTTGTAAGTTCAGCATCATGTGAAATGAAGATTCAGCATTTTTAAGACTCCACCCCTCTGCCCCACCTCATGTATAGAGTTTATCTCTGATGTTCAAGCTGCAACACATTAAAGGCTCTTGGTGGATGACTTCATAGTGAAACCAGAGCTTTTAACAACAGTCATTAACCATGTCATAACCAAGACTAATGCAACCATATGGCTCGCTGTCGAGTGATGGATCTGCTAAATAATAAGCTTAATTCTGAAATATGGGTGAAATGCAGAAACTATATACAGTAATGTTTTAAAGTCCTCTTTTAGTATTTAAAACGGCTTAAGAGAACTTTTATTTTTCAATTTGGTCACCGATGTTTATCCTAAAATGTATTTGGATAAATTAATAATAGATGCAAATGAGTCAATTGTTGACATACAATAAGAGTTATTAATGCGGATAGCATAGCTTGGATAAGTTGGTATCCAGATAGCACATGTACGTCTCCGAGATGTCTGTTTTAGATCTTTTCATCTGGAAAGCATTGCATTCTAATTAACATCTGCTTAATATCCTAAAAATATCATAATGACAAACATTATAGATCATATTGAAAATATCATGGTATTTTAGCAAATTTGAACATGGTTTGAGATGTTGTTGATGTTAAAAGTATCCATTGGCTCCCCATTCATTCACACTAATGGTTAGGTGAAACAATAGAGATTTTAAAGAATTTGTATTTTTTTTTTAAGTAACAGATTTGCTCATTCGCAAGATAATTTGACAATTGTGCCATCAGGATTTTGTACGCATCCATTGCAACATTAAATACTGCATTCTCTCATTACGAAATCATTTCTCGTTTTTTTTTTTTTTTTTTTTTTTTTACTTTCACTGTGAGAGAGTGAAAGATTTACAGCCTTTGTTACGACTCCTCATAAATGCTGACATCATGTGTTAAGGCAGGGTCAAATGGCAGAAGTTACACTCCATAGGAATATTCCGGGTTTAATGCAAGTTCAAGGAATAGTTCACCCAAAAACGAAAATTCTGTCATCATTTACTCACCCTCATGCATCCCAGATTTTTAGACGAATATCTCAACCCTGTATACAATGCAAGTGAATGGTGGCCAAAAATTTGAAGCTGCAAAAAGCACATAAATGCAGCATAAAAGTAATCCATACGACTCCAGTGGTTTAATCCATGCCTTCTGAAGTGATCTAATCGGTTTTGGGAGAGAAACAGACCAAAATATGACTCCTTTTTCACTGTACATCTTGCCACTGCAGTCTCTAAGCACGAGATTTCAAGCTCGATTACAATCATGCATATGCATCAAGCACTGGGAAGTGTAATCGAGCTTGAAATCATGATCACCAATGAGACTGCAAATGTCAAGGTTTATAGTGAAAAATTAGTTATAATTTGGTCAAAATCGGTTGGATTGCTTCAGAAGACATGGATTAAAGCACTGGAGTCTTTTGGATTACTTTTATGCTGCCTTTATGTGATTTTTGGAGCTTCAAAGTTCTGGCCACCATTCACTTGCATTGAAAGGACCTACAAAGTTGAGATATTCTTCTAAAAATGTTTGTTACACATCTGGAATGGCATTTAGGGTGAGTAAACGCATTTGTGACAATGTTGATTACCACAAAAATGTATTTAAATTTGTCCCTCCTTAAAAAAAAAAAGGAAAAAAAATGCAATGGAAGTGAACGGGGCCAATCCATAAATGTTAAAATGCTGACTATTTTAAAATTATAGGCACAAGACTTAAACAGAATGCATGTTAACATTATTTCAGTGTGATAAAATCGCTTACTAACCTTTTTTGTGTAAAGTTATATTCAATTTTACAACTTCATTGTCATAAAATTGGCCCCATTCACTTCCATTGTAAGTGCCTCTCTGTAACCTCGATTTTTGCTTCTTTTCTTTTTTTTTTTTTTTTTTAAGAAAAGAAGAAACGAGTCAAAATTATTCAACATTATGCCACAAATGCTGTCGATTGAGCTTAACATGTATTGAACCCACTTGAGCAAGGGTTTGTTTAAATCAAGCACCACTAGGAAATATTCTACATTTAGGGACAACTTTCACTCTTGTAAAAGCAGTTTTTTTCCCCTTCTCACTCTTGTTTTGTTTTCTCTGCTGTTCAACCCTGCGGTGCAAATGTGTTTAGTCAGCTCCACGCGCGCCCTTATATCACTGTTGTCTGGGGTCATGGGTCAGACCTCAAGATTTGTTCAAAACACATGTCTAGTATATCGGCATTCCTCTTTTTAACCCTTGACATTTTTTGCCTTTTTTCGATCATTTTGGCTGTGTTAATTCCAATGGCATAAATTTTGCCAAAGGTGTGCATTTGTAGGGGAATTTGGATATTTCAACCTCAGTTCCTATAATACATCTATAATACACTGTGTAGTTACACTCAGGACCTTCAGGACAATAATGTCCCCATTGAAACCCATTAAAACTGCAATATTTCATCCCAGTGCCATTAAAGCATAAAATCATGAATTCTATGATATTAGGCTTTCATTCCGGAGCCCTGGCTTCAAAATTTTAATTTGTAATATGATCCACCAGATGGCGCCATTTTTCTCATGTTTAGCCTATGGAGCAAATACAAGCTTTTTCCCTATTTTCTGTTTGCTGTATTATAGAGCACTGCAGGCCAACTGAATAAATGATGCAGCTACAATTGTGTGGGTGTGTTGGTATGGATGTCAGAGTGTGTTTTGTACGTGTGTATTGAGTAATGTGTGTATGTGTGTAAGAAACAACAGTGGCGTTATCTAAACAAACTGGCATTTAAAGGGTTAAAATCCTGAAAATGAATGAATATTTGGTAGTTATGATCAGGGCTGATGTTGGTTAAAAAATCTAAGTCAGTGAAAGTGGAAAGTACTATTAATATATAATATTTTTATGGCAGTTTTTTGACGCAGACATTTTTGCCCTCTAAGGACCTCTGAGTAACTTTTCTAAATTGACCCACAAGACTTGTGACACAAGTGAGCGCTTTCATCGGGCAGAACACCTGTCGAAACAACTGTTCCGAGGCCTTTACACCCTACTGAGGGAACAAAGTGAGGAGACAGTCTGAGATACTTTCATTTGAGGGCAGACAGCGACGCGCGCACAACACCAACGGACTTGTTCGACGGCTTGTACCGCAGAGATTCCGGAAAATACTGATTTACTATTTCTAAATGTTTAGAAGCACCTGAGGTAAACGGTGGGACCGGAATGCGTGTTCTGCTTATGCGAGAACATCACCTCATGCCAGAGCAGGCCAGACCGAGAGGGTCACTCCACCGCCGCCTCCGCCCAGCTCTTATCGCCCCGGCTCTTCTGTCCTCAGTCAGGGAGGAAGTTTTGACAGCCAGACTTTACAACCTCGTCTCCCCCTGCCTGTGCTTTGCACACATGCTCTGACAGAAGTCTAGTGACTTCATCCCTCATTCACGAAGGCTTCCCCCCTCCTTCCCGTCCCAGCTCTCTCCCTCTCAGGCAGCATGCCAGCCGTGTTCATACTGCTGCGCTCTCTGGTTGTCAGTCTTCTCAGTAGCAGACTCGCAGCCTCTGCCGCGCAGCTCCTCCGCAGAAGCCTCACGGCGGCCGCTGCGCGCCTCGGCACCGTGCTGCGCCACATCTGGGACCGGCTCAGTTCACAGGAGTCCAAGGAAGCCATCCTGGGCTGCGTGTTGTGCATCCTAAACATGCATAAGCGGGTGGAACACTAAATGTCTCACACTTTTGGTGAAGTATAGACTTTGGACAATTTTAGCGACTTACTAAGCGAAATCATGTCAGAGAGTATTGTAAGGAAAATTCAACCGTTCACTATTGGGACTAAACTTTCGGCGCCACCCGTGCCAGATGTTTATTTGCCAAAACAGACTTTCACGAACAACTGCAAACTCCGACACCTGAACGAACAGGTGTCTCTGTATCTCGGTCGGTCTCAGGTGTCCGACAGGCGCTGTGGACCTCCAACAAGCCCGGTGAACCCTGTGAATCATCACCTGGACCACCTGAACAGAAACACGGTCTCTCCAAACGCAGCGTCCAGATCTATTCGTAAGATCACTATATCTAGCAACATGGAGGCCAGACTTACTCCAAGGATGGAGTTGAAGAAAATAAGCCCAAACTCAGAGAATATAAACAACAATAATAACATCACTGCTAACACACAGCTGCCGAAAATAATGGGCGTGAGCTGCGAGAATAAACCAAACTCACATTTCAAGGTAAGCCAATGTGTGCTCGTTTTCATTTCATTCATTTGTAAAATTTGTTTTGATTAAAATCGTACCTTTAAAATAACATGCAGTCAGACGGGAAGTAATGCAGATGAAATGTGCCACAAAATGCACACAATTGTTAAATTATGCATCAATTCAGAATCGAATTACACGAATCAAACTAAAACATAAAGATACAGAAAATGGCATCATCACTTTTTATTGCAGGCCAATAAAGAGGCTGAAGTTATCAGACAAAATGCCTTAAAATTACATTTATTTAGGGCAAAGAAGACAATGCAGACCAACACTTTTCTTATAAATGTACAAGTTACAAAAACAGCTGTTTATATACCTGAAAACATGAGCTATTTTGAGTTAAATTAAAGGTTGCACGTTCCCGATGGTATACAAATAACGATAAAATAAAATGTTTTGAGTATTAACTATTTATTAGTAAGGTTCATTTAACATTTAAATCACTAAGCCTTTTTAAATGTACAAAAATAAATAAATAAATAAATAAATAATATCAGCATTTATTTAAAAAAAAGATTTAAAATTGATGTAGGCTTATGGTTAGAAATTAGGTCAAAATGATTATTTATTACATAACTGAATATATACCCAAATCAATTAGATAAAAATCGGAATCGAATCGCGAGCTTGTGAATCGATATCGAATCGAATTGGGAAATCTGTATCACTATCTAGCACTAATTATAACTGAAATATACTCAAATGAATCGGATTCAAATCAGAATCGAATCGCGAGCTTGTGAATCGGAATCAAATTGGGAAATCTGTATCAATACCTAACCTTAATTATAACTGAAATATACTCAAATGAATCGGATTCAAATCAGAATCGATTCGCGAGCTTGTGAATCGATATCGAATCGAATTTGGAAATCTGTATCAATACCTAACCTTAATTATAACTGAAATATACTCAAATGAATCGGATTCAAATCAGAATCGATTCGCGAGCTTGTGAATCGATATCGAATCGAATTTGGAAATCTGTATCAATACCTAACCTTAATTATAACTGAAATATACCAAAATGAATCGGATTCAAATCAGAATTGTATCTAAAGCTTGTGAATCGGAATCAAATTGAATCAAATTGGGAAATCTGTATCAATACAAAGCCCTAATTATAACTGAAATATACTCAAATGAATCGGATTCAAATCAGAATCGATTCGAGAGCTTGTGAATCGAAACGAATCGAATTGGGAAATCTGTATCAATACCTAACCTTAATTATAACTGAAATATACCCAAATGAATTGGAATCTGAATCTGAATCGAATCGAGAACTTGTGAATCTGAATCGAATCGAGAAATCTCTTTACATGTATTACCTACAAAATACAGCCAGTGTGTCAGTGTATGCAATGTTTGAATATTTAGAAAACTACAATAAACAAGAAGAAAATTCACCTAAGAAAACTGCATGTAAGTCAGTGCAGTTCTGTAAACTTTTTTGTACACTTAGTTAAACATGGTTACATAAACTAATCATGGCTAATATTCCCTATACTGGGATAAACCCCTGTGTGATGTGGCTTTGAGGAATCTTATTACCAGAGCATCCACGTGTTGCAGTTGTTTAGCAAAAGCTGCAGTGTCCAAACATAACGAGATGCCATGGAGACGGTAATACAGCCTTGTATTATTCAACCAAATCTCATTCAGTGTGCCTGATGATGTCATCGCTCTTTTAGGTTTAATATTACTTCATTAAACTCCACATTAACTGATAGGCGCATCTGATGATACATATTATATTATTAAGTTGTCAAATGCATGAGATGAGAATGGTTTTGATGTGCACATCTCTGTGGTTGAACATTCAGATGATGCATTTATTATGTAACGCTCCTCTTCCTGGAATGACTGCTCAAGTTCAGATGATGTCAGAGCTTCGGCTGAAAGGCACCATTCTGTTATAAACCACCTCTAGAATTAAACTCTAAAGTAACAGGATAACTCTAATAGTACTTTTGTATGTTTAATGGGATTGTTCAGTTGTTTCATGTGGTCCAGGTGTTGTGCATTCTTACAGAGCTCAAATAGCTAATATTAGTTCAGAATCGAATGCAAATTGTTTTTTGTACTGTCTTGTGATGTACAGTATGTTGTTATTGTTAAAGCACAAAACAATTAATAGAACAATAATTAAAAATGTACACAAATATAATCAGTATCGGTCATAAAAACGTAGTTTTGCCTTTACATAGTCACAGTTATTATAATTATTCTTTTTTAATTTTGGTTTCTTTGTATTCAGCCAAGTGTTTAATGTCAGTAGATCAACAGGAGATACCTTTCAAAAATGCATGGTGTATTTATAATAAATATTCATCATGGCAGCTCATTGTTTGTTTCAATGTTTTAAAGGTGTTGCTATGCAAAGACAAGGAAAAGCAGTGCAGTGGTGACAGAGAGAAATTATCTTCTTCACAGGTAAACATGGTTCTTTATCATCCAGATGTGTGTCTGTTCACTTCAGTTAGTCCTTGAATGCATTACATTTACATTTCTGCATTTGACAGACACTTTTATCCAAAGCCACCAAGAAATTAGGACAAAAAAACATTTATACATATTGTCCATATAGGGTGATAAATTTATCGGCAAAAAAGTTCTTGGGTATTTTTCGATATTTTCTTATGTTCTACATCTAAACGATCAGGTGTGTGTCGCAAAAAAAAACGTAAGCAGTTCGGCAAAGTAATGCATACAACTAGCTAACTAAATCACAGTCATGAAATCAGCTGGTTAGTAAGTATTAGCTGGCTAAATAGCCCTGATGTCATGTAAACCAGTAATAAGCAGTGTTAATTTTTTCACAGTTTGTTTTGTTTTAGTCATAGTTTTAGTCTTTTGATGAAAATATCCTTTAAAATGAGTCACTATTTCGTCATGTCATATTCCTTCATTCGAGTCAGTGTTACTCTGACTAAAATCACATATAATTTTAGTCAACGAAAATGATATCTTTTAGCTGATGATGATGTACAAAATGGACAAAAAAGTGTCAAACTCTAACAGACCAAACTTTAGTCAAACATTTAGAAAAATAAATAAATGGATAAACATTTTCTAATTTAAACATGTATCATACTGTCCTTGTGAAAAACCTGAGCTTCTGAAATAATAATGAATAAACTGAAGTATTATCTACTTTTTAAAAAGTTAGCCTGCTGTATTTTGAATTCTTCATGCTTTAGAGACTTATTAATTTTCCGTGTAGCGTGTTTCAGCGTAGTCACAAAGCAAGTTACGCAACAATAATTATGCATATTCCGTCATTTATTTCAAGTTCACCTGTTCATTTGCTTGTTATTTTACATATTTGTCGTGGATATAGTGATTAAATGTATAAATAGGATACGTTTGGGTTAGGTAAAAATATTTATTTATGTTTTAATGGGATAGGGAAAGTAGAACGGTGACAGGAAATGAGACTGGGAAAGGACCTTACAAGCCAGGACTTGAACTCAGGTCACCAGCAATTCAGCAGCCCGCTAGGCTACAGCTCTGATTGGGTTTGGTAATTAACCATTTTAAAGTGGTTAATTTTGCCGCTTTTCTCATGTTCAACTCACGCAGCTCAAGCAGAAAAATCCCCAACATACTGTATTAATGGATTAGATTAATCAATATTTAATATCTTCTTCTATAAACAGATTCTCTAGATGTTTCTTCTTCTGTTTATATCTTGCGCCGTTAATATCTTGCAGTATTATTTTATATCGTCATATTTTCGGCAACAGTATGCTTTAATAAAATCGTTTAATTATCTTCATGAAGCACCTTTTCCATCTTGTCTTCGTTATCGTTGATGAAACCAGAAAGTCCTTCGTTGTCGAACGTTTTCGTCAGTGATTTCGTTGACGATATTAACACTGGTAATAAGGCTAGCTAGCTAGCTATCTGGCTAATATGATATGGTTGTGTACCGAAAAAGACAGCAATAACAATGCAATACAGCTAATCAACTTAACACAACAGCAACTCTGACATCAACACCATTGCTGTTTATTTATGTACTATTTAGTTAAATGTTTTTTCATGATCCATAGCGCCGTAACGTCCGCAAATTTTTTCGGCACGAACAAGAATGTTTAAATCTTGTTTCCATACTTTTGTAACAATGTGTTTTTTTATTTATTTATTTATTTATTATATATATATATATATATATATATATATATATAAAATGTCCCCCTTTTTCACCCAATTTTGGAATGCCCAATTCCCAGTGCACTTTTAAGTCCTTGTGGTCATGTAGTGATTTACCTCAATCTGGGTGGCGGAGGATGAATCCCAGCTGCCTCTGTGTCCATCAACCCATGCATCTTATCATGTGGCTTGTTGAGTGTGTTGCCATAGAAACATAGCATGTGTGAAGGCTTCACGCCATCCACTGTGGCATCCATGCTCAACTCACCACACGCCCCACTGAGAACATACAACATTATTGTGACCATGAGGAGGTTACACCATGTGACTCTACCCTCCCTAGCAACCGGGCCAATTTGGTTGCTTAGGAGACCTGGCTGGAGTCACTCAGCACACCCTGGGGTTTGAAGTAGCAAACTCCAGGGGTGGTAGCCAGCATCTTTTACCACTGAGCTATCCAGGCCCCCTGTAGCAATGTTGTTTCACTTCCACTGTGCTTTATTGTAACCACAATATTTCCTTTTTTTAATAAACAAGGGACAAGTTGAAAACATTTTTGTGGTAATCAACATTATGCCACAAATGCTGTCAATTGAGCTTAACTTGTATTGAACCCGGAACATTCCTTTAAGCAGGGCTTGAAATTAAGCATTGTCATGTGCTTGTCCTTCGGACAAGTAAAGTGGTTATTCACTTGTCTGAGCAAAAAATGTTACTTGTCCGGAGAGAAAAAAAAAAGGAGATTTAAATAGTAGTTACATGCTCAAGATGCCAAAGATTCTTTTGAATGTTTTCAAAAATTACGCCCAACTAATAGTACACCTATGCATTCAACTCGGTTCTCTGCAACAGAAATGTACTGAGTAGGGGAGAAGGCTGTTGTCATATGGTAGTTATATTATTTTACGTACAGTAGTCAAATAAAAAAAAAAGCCTCCATTGCCAACATCTACAGTAGGGGTGATCATAGTTCTATGGAATGAGATCTACTTTTTCATCATGTTATTGCAGCAAGATCTACCATGCATAATATATGCATTGTCAAAATACCAAAATTAGTGAAATTTGAAAGTTCTCAATAACAGCTTCAGTATCACAACAAATAATAACACTTAACTAATTTGTTAATTATGGAAGAATTGTTTCAAGTTCTCAAGTAATTATTTATTGGTAAAACTAGTAAACATTCAGTAATGAAAAAAACAAAACAGCAATGAATAAAATACAAATTAATAAAACAATACTTTTGTTAACAACTTTAAGTGTTTGTAACAGCAGTATCAAGTATGTTTATCAAGTAAACATTCCGAATGAAATGTGACATAAAACTACTACTGGCCTTCACTGTATGATTATAATACATTTATTCTTTTTAAAGCTACAAAAGTTATCCATCCAAGAGCAGTGAGTGTTTTCTCGTTATGGTTGTTTGACTAATATTAATATTAATACGACACACTAGACAGCAGCAGTTCTATTAGATTACATTTACACTTACAATTCCGACATTTTGAAACAAATCCATTTTTTATCCACTGTTTACGTTCACTTTATACATTACTCTCTGTGTTTACATGAATACCTTACCAAGACGGGCATTTTGGTGGAATTTGGAAATGTATTTGTCCGTCTGCATTACCATGAGCGTTCTCGGAGCACACGCGTATGTTCAACACACACACATAAGCCATCTGTCAATCAAACAGCACTCAGCTATTACTAGATTGCTAGCGAATTATACAGTTACATGCTCTGGATCATTATTAAGAATATGAGCTTTGTGGGGCCTGGGTAGCTCAGCGAGTAAAGACGCTGACTACCACATGTGGAGTCACGAGTTTGAATCCAGGGTGTGCTGAGTGACTCTAGTCAGGCTTCCTAAGCAACCAATTGGCTTGGTTGCTAGGGTGGGTAGAGTCTCGTTGGGTTAACCTACTCGTGGTCGCTATAATGTGGTTCTCGCTCTCGGTGGGGTGTGTGGTGAGTTGTGCGTGGATGCCGCAGAGAATAGCGTGAATGCTCCACATGCGCTAGGTCTCCGCAGTAACGCGCTCAA